>NC_092817.1:136593298-136893298 GCF_023375885.2 Dermacentor andersoni | reverse complement strand
GAGCTTTGTGCGGAGGACCGTATTGTCTGTTTGCGAGACGTTGGCCCTGTAGTATTTGTTGACTTGTGGTTAACTCGTGCGTCGCTCGTCGGTCTGTCGGGGGCTGAAGAACGGTGTATTCTGCCGCTTGGCTAGTGAGCCCTCGAGCGGCGCAGTCCGCCTCTTCGTTGCCCCACACGCCTTCGTGCCCGGGGTACCAGATGATACCGTGGGTCCATTCTAGTGAGCGGCCCAGGATTCGAATGGCTTGTATAGGGAGTGTTCCATTCATGTATAAGCGACACGCTGCTTGTGAGTCTGCAAGAACGCGGGCGGACCTTCGCTTGCTCTCGGCGACGCGAAGTGCGAGAGCGGTCGTGCTGCTTCTGCTGCTGCGCCGCATGTGGCGCGGATGGAGGCAGAGGCTACCAGGTTCCCCTGATAGACGATGGCGGTTGTGTATTTGGATCCAGGACGTGGCGATGAGGGATACGGGCTAGCGTCCGTGTAGTATGTATCTGGGTCTCTGAAACAGCGTTTGTGCAATGTGCTGGCACGCGCTGCTCTCCTCTCTTGATTGTGGGTGGGGTGCATGTTTTTGGGGATAGGGTCTTCTACAATGTTCTCTCTAATGTGGTTAGGCAGGAGTTGTGTTTCTTCTTTGCAGTACTGGGGTGTCAGCGGGTATCCTAGCCATTGAAGAAGGTGCCTTCACTGGTGTGTTTTGTTGAGGCGCTCCCTCTGCGCTATGACGGTGGCACTTGCTAGCTCCTGAAAGGTGTTGTATACCCCTAGCGCTAGTAATTTCTTTGTATTTGTGCTTGATGGTAGCTGTAAGGCCGTTTTGTACGCCGTTGTTATAAGAGTGTCCATGCGCTCGGTCTCAGTTTTGCGCCTAACTTGATAAGGGAGTGCGTACGTGACACGGCTGATGACGAGGGCTTGCACCAGTCTTAAGGTTTCGTCCTCTGTGAAACCATCTTTGCTGCGCGCTACTTTGGCGATGAGTGATGCGATGCTTCTTATAACGTGATTTAATTTCTCTGAGGCTACCTTTATGCTGTTGTTCTGCTGGACGTGCATACCTAGTAAGCGTGTTATCGGCACGCGCTTTATAGTTTGCCCGGCCACCTCAAGATGTATTGGCGGGCTCGATGTTTCTTAGTTTGCTTGGGCCGGACTTGAAGGTACTCCGACTTGTGTGGGGTACATCTCATTCCTGCTGTGGTTAGGTATGACTCGACGTATCCGATAGCTGTGAGTGATGTGTTTTCTCTGTCGCCATAGGAACCCTGGGTTGCCCAGAGGGTGATATCGTCGGCATAGAAGGCACATCCGAGTTTTGGGATGTTTTCCCACTTGTAATGCAAATTTTCTAAGTCCGATCTTGAAGAGGAAAGCAGATATTATTTATCCTTGCGGAGTACCCTTCTGCGTTAGATCATATATGTCTGATTGTAGGCCTACTATGCCGATGCGGGCTTTGGGGTGACTGAGAAAAGCCACGGTACATTCATATACTCGCTCTCCGCATCCTATGGCGCTGAGGCCATCTAGGATGGTTTCGTCTGCTATATTATCAAAGGATTTTTCGACATCGAGGGCTAGGAGTATGTTGTTGTTGCTGCCCGGTTGTGGGTTGAGTATTTCTTCCTTGAGGAGGAGGAATACATCATATCTTTCCGGAATCCCTACATGCGATTTGGGTGTAGTCTATGATCTTCCATGTGTTGTTCTATTCAAGTGAGTACAATTCGTTCAAGAAGTTTGCCCAGGCAAGACTTGAGCGAGGTCGGTCGTAACCTGTCGAGGCTGCGCGGATTTCGCGGTTTGGGTATAAGGACCATGTGAGCGGTCATTCCTCGGGTAATGTTCCGCCTGGTGTCCATATTTCTTCGTTCAGCTGCCGTGTGAAGGCTCGGAGGGTTTCATCGCTTAGGTTTCTCAAGATGGCGTTGGTGATCACGTCGGGGCATGGTGCCGTGTTTTTCTCGAAGCTCTGTGCTGCCGCGTATGCCTCCGCATACGTGATGGGTGCATCAAGTGTCTCGTTCTGAGGTCCCGTATATTGAAGGTATGGTTCCGGATGCCCGGTCCGCATTCCCGCTTATGTTTTCCAGAGTTCCTGTATGAGTTCATCCTGGGTTCCCGGATATTCGCCAACGAGCTTTTGTAGGGTTGTATTTGTTTCTGTTTTGGTAGTTGAAGGATCGATGATGCTGCGGGTTATGTTCCACGCCTTTTTCGTGCTTAGCGTGCTTTTTAGGGAATCACAGAACGTGCGCCAATTGTTCCTGTGTATCTTCAGGGCATAATTGCTAGCCTGGTTAGCGACGTTTGAAACCCTAAGTCTAACTTTGCGATTTAACTTCTGTTTGCGCCATCTTTTTGTGAGGCCTCTGCATGCTTCCCATAAGTGTAGTAGATGGTTGTCGATGGCCGGTGCGTCGGTATCGGTTTGGTACACTTTAGTGTTGGCGTCATATAGTTCTTTGATGCGTTGGGTCCACTCCTTGATCGTGGTTAAGCGGCCTTGATATTCCGGGAAGGCCGGACTTGTATCTGAATCGGACTGTTGCTTTTCCCTAAACTTAGGCCAATTTGTAATTTTTACCTTCCCTAGTGGTTGGCATACTTTGGCCGAGGCGCTGGTGATTTCGGTAATGTAGTGATCACTACCAAGCGAGTCGTCTAGGACCCTCCAGTGTGTTCCCACGGTATCGTATGTAATGCTGAGATCAGGGGTCGTGTCCCTGCTGATGCTGTGTCCTATTCGAGTAGGCGTACCTGGTACACTAATTAGAGTGCATTCGTGGCGCTCTATGACTTTTAGGAGCTTGGTGCCCTTGGTGGCTGCTTTTGAGTAGTCTCACGTGTTGTGTTGTGCATTGAAACCCCCTGTTATAATTAGGCGATCATGGTGTTCCAGCATTCCCTGTAAGTGCCGGAACAATGACGCGAAGTCAGCTCTCTTGTCGCGGGGAGGATTCTATACGTTGCATATGACTTGTTTTGGTCTCGCCTTCTTGACAGGAGATATCGTGGTGATGAGATGTGGGATTTCCTCACCGGGGAGTACTGTCAGGGTTGTTGCCAAATCATTGCGGACGAGCGTGGGCACACTACGGTAGCTTGGATCGTACTGTATTTCATACCCCTTAATTGGCTTCGGTTGCTCTCCCGCTTCTTGCAGGCAGATAATGTCCGGGGGGACTAGCGCCACCTGTACGTATAGCGAGAGGAATGCGTGTTTGCTTTTAATGTACCTACAGTTCAAAGGACCAGATCGTGATGGTTTCGCTTTCCATTTGAGTTTTATGGGCCATGATGGGACTTAGACGGTATTGTGCTGTCTGTGTCGGAAGTTAGCATGCTACCGTCCTCTGCTTGAGAGCGTATTTTACTACTTTTCTGTTTACGCTTGGGTTCCTTGGTTAGGGACTCGTTAACGTATTTCTTTAATTATTGGAATTCCGCAAAAACTGTTGAAATTGTTGCTATATTTGTTGTATTATTTGTTGTTGTGTTTGATGTTGTGCTTGTTGCAATTGGTCCTTGGTTACCAGGTTGCTCTCAGACTGTGATTGCTGCTGAGGCTGCTTTGGCAGTGTTGTTTGGGGGGAGGGGGCAGTTGTGTTTGTAGTGGTGGATGCCCGGTGAGAGTGCTTAGCTTTGGTAATTGAGATTGCGGCGATCGCTCACGGGTCGCAGCCTGTGCCGATTCAAGCATGACATCTCGTTGCATTAAAGTTTCGATTTTGTGTTCGTAGTTGGTTAGACGCTGTTTTTGCTGCCTATTTTCCTCAATGACTCTCTGGTATTCCTGATTTTGTGCGATCGATGTGCATGTGTTTCGTGGCTTGGGAAAGACTACTTCTTTGATGGAGGCGACGGGTTTTTTTTGGCTGTCTGTGGTGCGCGACGCTCGCGGCTCGCTGACCGGGAGTGGGAGTGGGAGCGTTGTTCTGTATTGACCGGCCGTCCGCGAGTGTCCACCCTGTAGGTCTCTTCTTCGTCTTCGGAGGCGAACCATCGTGGGGCTTTCGACTTCATCGGGGCTGGCGATGGTGTGGGTCCGGGACGAACCGGTTTGAGTCGCTGCTTGCACGAGTGGTCACCGGTTGGGTGAGCCTCCAAGCACGAGGCGCAGTTTATCTCGCATTTGTGTCTGTTGGTTGAATTAAGCAGCCCGCACAATTTACAGATGGATCTGTCCGGGTTTGGGCCCACATCGGTACGGTGGCCCTTTGCCCTGCAAATCTTGCAGACTTAGAGCGTCGGCCTAAATGGATATCAACGGAGTTCACCTCCGTAGTAGTACACAAATCGTGGTAGGTGGGGACCAATAAAGGTCAGCGCCGCACTTTGAGTCGTACCGATCATCCTGGCTGTAAGGATTCCCACGCCTTGTGCTCTCACTGTGAGGTGGGCGATGAGGGTTTCGGTGGTTGTGTGCAACGATATTCCATGTACCGCTCCCCTGACGGTGCCTTCTCCTTGGGCGGTGTATGCGCGCACTGCGTGACTTCTGCCGCTAAGCGTTAAGGTGTGGATGTGTAGTGGTCTTTCGGAGACATCTTCGTACTGGGCTGATAGGATGGCGATGTTCGATCCCGGATTGATTGTCAGAATGAATTTGTCATCCGTGAACTCGTTCTGGCACGCGTCGATGATCGCTCGTGCGAGTGTATGAGTTAGCACGTTTCTTTATGGTAGTCCTCGATTTCGACGAAAGATTCTTTTGTACTCATTTTTCGGAAGCGGTGGAGATCTAGCGACTCTTCACGTTGTTGATGAAGTCTTAGCAGTAGTTGCGGGGTCTTGGGGCTTTACATTACCGTGTCGCCTCTCCAAGGCTTCTTGCTTGCGTTGCTTTTGTGTTCGTACTGATTGCCACTTAATATCTTCTCTCACGGTGTTATGGTACAGAGTTTCTTTGCACACCAGTTCGGTAGTCTGGTCCATGCGTTCTTCGTCGGGTCCTCCGGAAGTGTGTATGTGAGCGCACGAAGCCTTTGATTTTTAACATGAACTATATGAATTATGAACTACTCCTCATGTGAGGAATTTTACGAGGTAGCCGGTAACTCTATTGCAGTTCCTCTGCAATTATATTTCAGTATTGCAGTGAGGCGAAAACAGAAGAACCGAAAACTGTGTTTCGATCAATAAACATGACAAGTCTAGTTATTTTACATTGTTGGGGACTGATATTTTGTGTGACTTTGTGCTAAAAAACGAGCGCCTAGTCACGTTTCTGTGGAAGACATGAATTCTAGTAAACTCCCCCCCCCCCCCCCCCCCAAGCAGAATGTGCTAACGGTAGAAAAAAATGACCGCCCAAGCACTTCGCACAGACAGACAACCAGCGAAGCTGAAAAGTGCGGCCCCGCTGTTTATCACTGGGTTAATCCCAACGGTTCATTAAACGACTGCTTGGTAGGCTGCCGGATCTTGTGCAGGCAGTTGCTGCTTGCGTTCGGCTACACGAGCCTGTTTTTGTGCCTGGACTGCGGCATCGGCACGTCGTAGACGATCTCGTTCCCGGTTCTGCTCGCGGCGCTGCTCATTGAAAGCTGCCTGCTCCTCAGAAGTACGTATGACGCGTGGGCTATCCGTTTCGAAGCCGAAGAGAAGCTGCTGCGCACGCTCAGCTGCGACGGAGAGCAACGAAGTCACCACTGACGCAGCTTACCCGACGCCACCTCGTTATGTTACCTGGTCCGACTGCTATAGAATCTAATGGGGATGCTCCCGAGTAGGCAACAGTCATTTTGACCTCAGCGCTTTCATCATGCCATCCTTGTTAACGTAAATTTCGTATCGTGACGTCATCGACAGGAGTAAACAAGCCTTGCGTTATCTACGTGGTGTAGCCTAAATGCGTGCCTATCTTTCTCGCTTTCTTTTTTTCGCGCCTGCGCATGGAGTTGCGCCGGAGCGGTTTTCGGCGAGCAGGTAACCGACAGAGGGATAGCCGGACGAATGAATTGGTTAGCGATATAGAGCTTCGCTTTAAAGATTTTGACGTCGAGCTACTTGGTTAGTTCGAAACATTCATACCTTTTGTGTGTCCTGGTTACAGTTTGTTAGTATGACTGAAGCCGTCGGCAGACAGGGGTCAGCATCTCGTGAGAAACACACAGTGATGAAAGAACTGGGGCATTATTGTAACGGTCAACTACGTTCTCAAGGCATCAATTGAATTAGATAAAACAATCATTAGGAAATCCATTTATGGGGCAGCAAACATGTGGCAGCACCGCTTAGCTTCATTCGATTCGGTGGTCGTTTACAACATCGTCTTAATCCACAGAGTCAAGCATAGTGACGAGTGAAGGCATTACCGCGCTTATGCTTTACGTTCACTAAAGATGGCGAGGTGCTTTCAGCTAATTAGCAACGACCGTGTCACGAATTCAGCACGGAGACCCATGTTTAATGTTTCTTGCAGTCACAGATAACACAGACAGGGTCATTTGCCGAGTGCGTCAAGATGACACGTGCAAAGTTAAATATTATTTGATTACCCTTACACGGCCGCATTAAGTTTAACTGTGTGTCGCCTTGAGGAGCGTCACAAGCCCATCAACGCTTCATGGGAGGACACTCTACAGAGGTACATTGAAATAAAAAATGCAAGAAACCAAGAAACATGGGCCAAGTGAACCGCGGGAACAGTTTCCACCTATATTCTGTGGGAGACGACGCAAAAAAAAATATCATAGTCACTTGTATACTTCTATAGTAATGTATAAAATATGTCCTGATAACGTTGCTGCGATTAGAATTTTAAAGGAAGCGGTTAAGTAATTAACAAGCTGAACGCATTTCACAAAGCAAAAGTCGACGGAAAGTAACCAGATTGTCTCGAAGACATTTTTCCGGCACCTCTTCTCACCATCGCTGGCATTTTACCTGTTCATATGAAGGTTTACTTCGTCCGTTTATTTCTGTAAAACTCTCCACCTTACACTTCCCGATTAAGAAAGAAAACAATGCTTGCTTCAAGTTCTCCAGAGTAGTTGTATTCGCTCAAACCTGAACATCAATTCCTGAAATAATGACTATTGGTCTTCAAACCACCCAGTCAATCTTCAGTTCTACATCTTCTGTTACTGACACGATACAATTTGACAGAATGAAAAAAAAAAATAGAGGAAATGTTCAACGTTAGGATTGCTTGCACTCAGTTAAACTTGAATTTGAACCCTTCTTTTTCTTAAGTACCGTTCAAAAAAGACCAAGAGCTAAAGGCGCGCAACGCCTGACAGAGTTTCCTGCAGCCGAAACATATGAGTATACGTACTTTTGATTAGGAGCACATTGTTGGCAGCTAACATTAGTAATGAAAAAAATACAGGAACAAGAGTTTGCATATCGTGACACACTTTCTCCTGTAATGTCCCTCACCGTGCCCTTGAGGTACTATATGTAGATAAACACGTCTAACAGAAAATTAGCAATAATAATAGCTTGAAATTGCTATATAAAAATGGAAAATCTAATCGAAAGAGTAATGAATTTTTCACAAGCAACTTTCAAGCAGGCACTCATCAGAAATATTCTTTCCTATACTAAAGACTTGTGTACATACAGGTATAAAATATAAAACACTACATATACACGAATTCTTCACATCATTGAAGAAAAACGGGAAGAGACACAAGAAGGTCCACATCGGCGTAATTCATACAATAGGTTACTTACACAATGAATACTTCTCGTTTCCGAAAGAAAGGACAGAGGAATAAATAGGCAGAGGAGAGGCGAATAAAATCTTTACCCTCCCTGTTCGCAGCCTCTCTGCCAGACATTCTGTTAGAAAGGAATTATTCAAATGCTTTTCAATGCATTTCGAGCCATATTGAAATTGACAATATTTTCTAAATCATTTAGGTCTTTTATTATATGCTATATGGTTGTTTGCTTGACATTATAGTCCTCGTCTGTCGTAACCGTTGTCATTTGTGTCTCATTTAATAAGTAACCCTCATTGCATTCGTCGTGTATATATAGTGCATTGATATGCAACTATTGTAGTAGTTTAAAATAATAAACAAGGTTTCCTCGTAACATGCTATGTATAAAGAATGCTGGGGACGTACGTGGATCACACAGTTTTATTATATATACGCAATATCTTCTTGTGGGGAATAATGAGTTGTTTTTTTTTTTGCGCTGTAGCACCCTATACCAATATGCTTTAAGTCAATCTCTAAGAGAACAGTGAATTATACATGTTTTGCTTAGGCCAGATAACTATCAAGTTATGCAGCCGTGCAATAGCTCTCAAAAGCTCAATCGCTAGATTATGGACATGCACATTCCACAAGAGATGCTCTTGAAAGGAAACACCAAGAAACTTGTGTTCTTGAACCTAGTTATCAGTTAAATAAGAAAACTTGCCCAGCAGTGCCAAAACTACAAAATGCGCTGGCAGCAAGCCACTGAAAGGATTATGGCTGTAATTTCACCCTGGCAGACGCTCCCAACCCGCGCAGGGTAGCCGCGAGGTTACTAGAAAGATAGCCCCCGTTCCTGGATGCCGACACGCATAAGCGTCGCTCTCGAGTTTCTTACCCTGGCCTAAGTAAGGTAATATCGAAGCCCATTTGCTGCCACACACTGTCTATCGCCGCTCACTCAAGTAGAAGTAACACAATTTGTAGAGCGGCCTTCGTTGCACTCATTATCCACAATTTCACAAGATGGAGCGGGCAAAAGCCTGTTTGATGCTGCTAAAGGGAGCGTTCTGTCAGACTTCGCTCAAGCCGCAGTCACAGCGTGATATTCAACACCGATTCAGGTTGATAAACACGGTTCTTTCGCAAACGGCCGCTGAGGCTTCTCGCACACGCACCCACATCGATGTGTTGCTTTGCTGGCCATAGTGCGATGCTTGTTTAGATTTTTTGTTCACGCAGCAAAAGCGAATTTTTTCGCGAAAAAGTATTATGATCCCATTCTTTTTAACTTTAGCAAGCTTAATTATGCATTGAAGGTTATTCTGCAGGCTTCTTTGGTTTCCTCAGTGTAAAAACCCTAATGTTTTACCTAGAGAAAACTAAGAAGATGAGCGAAAGACACTTTGCCAGGAATGTGGGAATAATTCGGAAGGGAAATACATTTAATCTTTGTCACTTTTATTTTGAGAATCTCAAAGAATGCGTTTCTGACACTTTAGTTCACAGTGCACGCCGCCGTACTCAGCCTAATAACCAGAACAATATTTTAGGCAACTTGATCAGAGTTCGTGTAGTAAGCGCGTTGCACAAGCACAAGCACGATGCGCTGGAACAAAGGCTGGCAGTTGCTTCAGCAAACATACAAAATGTTTGCACAATAATACATTGCATTCATTCCTTTCAGGCACCACATACTATTTCTCACAAATGAAAATTCAGTTTAGCGGCAATTCTTGCATGTTCAGGCACATGAAATGTGTACAGCTGCAGAACGGTTAACCCCTTTGGCATCTTCAATGAGTTTTGTTCAACTTAAAGAATGTGGACTCTGCCAGAGAACACTGCAGGGGCATCAGTTTTCAAAACATCAAGCATTTCCTTTGTGGCATACTTGAAAAGCACATAATTCCGCCACTTGAACATTATGCCTGATGTAGAAGAGAAATTTGTAAACTACTTCAAAGCCCCTAATTTATTTGTATGTAACAAAACATCAAAAGTTTTCTTAGAAGTAGTTAACATACTTTTGCATTGAGCGACAAGTGGCTCAGTTGGGCAAATGCGCTTCACTAATGGAAAGAACACTTATGCCCGAACAATGAAACGTTCCTTTCCTTCGAGTGATTGTTAACCTTACGTGAGGGCTCCTTACTGCGAAGGACCGATGGCGGAAGCAAGCGTACTCTGAAAACTCCCCTCACCCGTCCTCACGTAGAGAGCGGTTGCCGCATGCCTTGGTTCGAGATTATCTCTTAATAGCTTTACGCGAACACCATTATTCAATAAAAATTTATCGTCACGCAATTTTTAAAATGAAGTGCTAATATAGAGAAGCGTGGACCCTTTCTTCTAGTTTTGTTTACTAAACTTAAAGACAGTAGTGCATTACAGTGCAAAACTTGATGTGCTCCATCAGCGCTGGCACGCCGGCGTCGTGCAACGCCTAGCAACGCCTAGCAACGATTTCATGCCGCACGCGTGACTGAAACGAACATGCCTGGAAAGACGTACCGTGCTCGCGCTTCACTGCAGGTGGGCGACAGCACGCATGCGCAAGCAAGCATCACGTGGTTAAGCAGTGAGTTTAATCGCTCGTTCAGGGCCAGGAGCGGCGTAAGGACGCATGGAGGTAGCTTTGGAGCTACCTTATGCTGAAGAAGCACCAAGAAAGCCTTCACCGAGGGCCCCTCAGTAAGGAAGCTTTCAGAGTGACATAAGGTAGCCTCACCGCAATGAAGGCTTCCTTACTGAGGCAAGGAAGATTTCATTGTTTGGCCCTTAGTGTCAGTGAAACAAAGACGCCCCACTTTTTTATATTTAAACGGCTTGGTTTAGAGGAGCGAAATTTCTTGTTAACAATGTCCAAGGCCATCATTTGCACAACACACCACAAAAGATTACGCTAGTCTTGTTCAGAATATGCGACATTCACCAAAAGGTCAAAAATGTCATTTGACACGTTCACCGCAAACACCTTGTTCGTGTTGTAGCCACCGGTGAGGGCATAGCGCCCAAATAACTGCAGGAAAACACGAAGAAACATGCATGCCATAGCGCCAGTTTTCGAAGGATTTACCTACATAGAAATATTCTCCATACGAGGGCGATAATTGCCTATCAGTGTGTTTATGTTGACGAAGTTCGGCTTACGATTCCAAATAGTTGTGGTCAGTGGCGATGTAGCGGTGTCGACATGTTTGCACAGCGCAAAAAACGAGTACTGAAGGAAAAACACAACACAGGAGCTGTGTTGTGTTCTTCCTTTAGTCCTCGTCTTTTACGTGTGCAAACATGTCGATATTGAATCACGAACTCGCCCAAGCTTCCAAATTATCAAGATATAGTGGTCACCTATACTGACCACATCCTATGACTTTATTGCACAGCCTGTCGCAAGAAGTTATTTGTGCCAGTAAATTTCTCAGTAACATGGTCGTTATTCAGTGTCTCAGACTGCGTCTTATACATGGCGGGCGTGAGCAATAGAGTACGGTGCTTTTAACAAGCTTTAGAAAATGATAGCCTAAGAGAAAGCCCAAAGTGACATTTCATAAGTGCAAGAAACCCTTCGTGTATTGCCACAGGCACCAGACGGCAGCAGGCCCAAAGACAAATGAAACCAGCGATGTTCCACCACGAACGTTTTTCTGATGAGCAGTTGCCGAACAAGAATTGTCATTGCAGACAATGTCTTGACGAGCATACTTGTCTTCGTCAGTCCTCTTACAAAAGCTCTGGCTTCAGTAACAATCTTCCTTCGACTACCGCAATGTCTTCAAACTTCTACCTTCCTTTGAACTTCTTTTTAGTTTGGAGCAAAAATTAAATTTAATAATGCCGCATCAGTACTCCAACTGCAGTTGAGTCCAGAATAACTTATCTTGTTGGAGATGCGGACAAACTATCCCTCGTCGCCCGGCCACAGCCTTGTTGCATTTCAGGAAGTTCGCACACTAAAACTAGAACTCCAAGGATGCGTAAGCAGAGCAAAAGCGCAGCTTGTACCAGTTTCTAAGTTGAATGACCATTTCTTTCTAAAAATATTCTGAAAAATATTCAATCAAAGATGGCTACAAAATTTAGCCAACACGCATAGCGCCCCGTGCCGCATAAAGTATTTGTTTTTTTCTTCCTCTGGCAGGCAACCCATTCTAATTTCCCACAATAGTTGAACTAAAGGTGAGTAAAAACTTCACAGAATGAGCCAGTTCCACACAAGTGCAAGCAATTTCCCAAGAGACTACAGCGTAGAATAGAGTGTACCGGTAGATTCAGAAAAAACTGAAGCCCACGTTGCAGCTCGTTGCTACACAGTGAACCCTAAAAAATTCCCAAAGAGGTATTGTAATATTTCTGCCTTCATAGTACTCACAAATGAAATGAGAAATTTTATACGAATTCTCTGCGGCCATCAGACGCCTAGGCTACTTGGCTGCGTTTACTAATCAGGCACGCATGTGCTCTAGTGAACGGTAACTTCATTGAGGTTATTTCGAATGTTAGAGGTATTGGAATGAACGAGCCGCCCTCGAGTGTGCGTGCACCGGTACTGAAGTGACAAGTGGCCTCTGCTCTTTATAGGAAAATGTAGAGTTCAAGCGAAAGCATGCTGCATAGACCGCAGATACAGCGTGCGACTTCATGCTTACCGAGCACTGCTACGAGCACAGGGTGAATAAAAAGGTCTTATTCAGTGTAAGTCAAGACTATTGCAAAACAAGAACAATCCACAGCAGCAATTCGCTCTGTTTGTTCTTCATTTGAAGGTTGACGCCTTATAACGATATGGGATTTCTGCCAGAGGCTCCCACGTATGTTGTACATTGCAGTTCCATTCGGAGGACATTTTTAACGGGAAAATCTTCAATCGTTTAACACTTTCATGGGCGAAAGTTATCCTTCGCCTGAAATTGAAATTCATGGGAAAATAAATCTTTCGTATAGGCCTTTTGTAAGCGTTGCACAAACGTAAAACTTAGTCAATGGTTTACGTGCATTTTGCAAAGTCAGTGCTCTCTTTCTTCGCATACGTGGCGGCCTGATATTTATGTTTTCGGGAATTTCATAAAAGATTCGTGGCGGCAGATAGCATAATTCTTATTCATTAACCGGAGTATTCCATCAGGTGCACCACACTAGCACGAGAAATCTAAATCTATATTGAATTTATTAAGAAAAATTTACCAATTAAGTTATTACGTAATTACTTTATGGCAGATATTGCAACTGACGAATTGTAGCCGGTAAGCTTGGAATACGCACTCACTTCAAATGAATACGCAGGATGATATCAATTTCGCGATATTAATTCACAAATTGGTGAACGAGATAAACGGGTGTTCAAGTAACGTTTTTGATAGAATCCATGAAAGAGTGTTTCTGCTAAAAGAGCAAGTGAAACAACAATGCTTTGAGTGCGTATTTCGTGGCGGATATTTCAAAACGTGACATTCAGGAAATTCGTTTCAAGGGGAGACACCTTGTTAAGATTATTCAAAGACGGACTGTCTCTCTGAATAATGCACCTGAAGGACAATAACATGCAATGTTGCCTGCGATGGATAATTTGTAAAAATTCTGGAAAAGTTAAGAATTTCTACCGTGGATATAAAAATTGAACAAAAGCAAAAAAAAAGTAAAAAGAAGTAGCAGATTTTTTTTGTCTTTTTGCTCTCCATTTCAGCATTGCACTTTCAAGAAACATATTCATTCTTCTTTTCTTTCTCCAAAGCAATCAAATATAAACATTACGCAAACAAAACAAGTATTCTTGAACGAACGCTTTCTGCGCGCGTTGCACAGCAGTTAACAAGACCGTTCAGGTAGCAGCGTGGATAGCTCGTGCGCAATTTTTCTTTTTTTTGCTCCTTATTCGCACCCTCCCAGACGCATCTCGAAGAAAGCCATAAGTGGTCTTAGCGCTTGCAAAGTGCGCGTGGGCCCTAATTTCGCTTCCTTCGCACCCTCAGATTTCCTTTCTATGTTCAGCATTTTCCTTTTTGTTGGTCCACTTATGGGTGATAAAAGGGAGCTAGAACGAGGGCAGAAAGGAACAGTTTTGAAAACGTGAGAGAGAAGTTGGAAGAACACGGTTACGGCTGGCAGCACCTCTGCTTGCTCGCTTAGCCATTACGGCTCGTCAAGCGAAAAACGGAAAATAAATATAAGAAGGAAAACAAAACCGAAATCCGCCACTTGTGTAGATGTTGAGAAAAGAGATTTTCAACATTTTGGGGGAAACTTTTTTTTTGCCCACAGAAATATGTGCACGCATGTCTGGTTTGCGCACTAAAAAGCACTATAGGAAACCAAAAACTTAACAAGGAACATATTTGCAATTTAGGAGGCAAATAACATCGACTAACATGCCCAAAATTTTGTTCTCTATTTTTCTACGTCAACCAAGCACGTTATATATATGTGATGGTGGGTTTAAAAGGTAATCCAAGGGGTGAAGATGCCAGCTGATGGCCATTTGCAACGGATATAGCACAACCTGGATTGTTGAAGTTTAAAAAGTACTTCAAGTTGGGCAAGCCAGATTAAATTCATTTTCACTGTTATTGTTCTTTCTGGCTTAAAACATTCTTTTTGCAGCTGCCTGTCTTGTACAGCAAGCAGGTATTTTGCCTTCCTGTCATAGTTACCAGCCAGCTCTGTTTCTCTTAAAGTGATAGGGGTCTTTGGCTCTAACGGTTTGTATGTTTCTGGCCAACTTGGAACACTAGCTCGCGGATTTAAAAGTTTGTCCACTCAAAGTTTATCATCGGAGGTGACTTCAATCTCCCGCACACAGGATGGGGTTACAGACGCAGCTCTGCTGCAGGTCGTAACTTATGGCAAGACTCCCATGATCTCGGGCTTACGCTCATTACTGACCCAGCCTTCCCCACTCGCCTCGGCACTTCTACTGAACGAGACACGACGCCAGACCTCACTTTCACCAAAAACGCAGACAACGCCCATTGGCGCAACACCCAACACGACCTCGGGAGTGATCACTCTATCATCGAAATTACTCTCCCACACCTAACAGCCGTTATGAGAAGAACAAGGGACTTTACTTGGACGGACTGGGATGCGTTCCGTAAACGCCGTGTAACAGCAACGACGGACACTCCCATTACCGACATAGAATCATGGTCATGCGATCTACTGTCTGATACTAAATCGGCCACCCGCATTATCACAACAGACGCCCCGACTGAGCGCATGGACAGTAGACTCGCCCACCTTATCGAGGCCAAATCATCCATCCTCTCTAGATGGAAGGGACAACGGCTCAATAGAAGACTCAGACGGAAGGTTGCACTTCTCAACAAGGAAATTGAAGCACACTGCCGCGTTCTAAGTCAACAACAATGGACAGAGCTCTGTCACTCTCTAGACGGGCAACTCCACCATCCCCGCTCGTGGAAAATCCTCAAACATTTGATTGATAGCACCACCACCCGCTCATATCAACAAGATCGCCTCACCAAGCTTTTATTCACAGAAAGCAAAACGCATGGCCAGGACCACGTTAGGAATAGCTTATGTGAAAAGTACATCCCATCTGGGCCCACTCAACCTCACGGCCCATACACAGGGACCTCCAACCCTGCCCTTGATGAAGATTTCAGCGTGGCAGAGATTCATGCTGCCCTACATAAGCTGAACAGCCGTTCGGCGCCAGGCCCAGATGGGGTTACGAATAAAACACTAAGAAATCTAGAAGACCCCTCGGTGCAACAACTCACCGAATACATCAACAACTGCTGGCGCCAGGGATCAATTCCCCCGACATGGAAAACGGCCAAAGTAATTCTCATCCCGAAACCCGGTAAGCCATCTAGCCTCGCCAATCTCCGGCCCATATCGCTAACTTCATGTGTAGGCAAGGTCATGGAGCACGCACTCCTAACCCGTGTCAACACTCACCTCGAAGACACATGTGCTTACCCCCACTCGATAATTGGCTTTAGACAGCATCTTTCCACCCAAGACGCTATGCTCCAACTTCAGCATCAAATCCTAGATGGCAAATCCCGTCACACGAAGGCGATCTTGGGCCTCGACCTCGAGCGCGCCTTCGATAATATAAGGCACTCCACCATCCTCGAGCGCATCTCCTTGCTCAACCTTGGAGAACGCACTTATAACTATGTAAGGGACTTTCTATCCAATCGGAAGGCCTTCCTGTCGGTCGGAGACATTCGATCAGAGGAACTCTCCCTCGGCAGCACGGGCACACCGCAAGGCTCTGTCATTTCCCCAATACTGTTTAATCTGGTTATGCTCGGATTAGCACAAGAACTACAAAAACTCGACGGCATTGAACACACCATATACGCGGATGATATTACAATCTGGGCTGCAAAGGGCAGTGACGGCCAAATCGAAACTGCCCTACAAGACGCCATTGACGTCGTAGAAAATTATCTTGAAGGCACGGGACTCCGCTGTTCCCCCGAAAAGTCGGAGCTTCTCCTATACCGACCCACACTCCGTGGACGCCCCCCGCGGGGCTCCACGACTAAACGCCGATACGAGGAAATAGAGCTCAACCTGAGGGATGGCAGACCTATACCCGTGGTCCCTTGCATCCGCGTTCTTGGTATGACCATAGAAGCCAACGGAGCTAACTCTACGGCTATCTCAAAGATCCTTCGACAGACCGCCAATACATCCAGATTGCTGAAACGAGTGACCAACCGGCGAGGGGGTATGAAGGAAGACAGCCTCATCCGCCTTGTCCAATCTTTTATCGTCTGTCACATTACTTATGTTGCGCCCTTTCTCAACTGGTACAAAGCTGAAAAGACTAAACTGGACATCATCATTAGAGGAGCCTATAAGCAGGCCTTAGGACTACCCAACCACACCAGCACGGATCTTCTACTACAATTAGGTGTCCACAACACGCTAGACGAGTTAATCGAGGCCCAACGTCGATCTCAACTAGAGCGGCTTACTCTCACGGAAACGGGCCGCAGCATTCTAAACAAGCTTAATATCGCCTACCACCGTCAACATGGAGACAAACACCCAATACCACGCGAAATTCAGCAATGGATACACGCCGACCCTATTCCGAAAAATATGCACCCTGACTACAACAAAGAACGCAGGAAGGCACGAGCTACTTCCCTCATCAAAGCTTACGCCAACACAGCGGGTGTCACCTTCGTCGACGCAGCTGAGTACCAAGATGGACGGCGCTTTGCGGCGGTTACCACAGCAGGCGGCTTGCTCCGACATGCTGCCAGCATCGTTACAAAAAATGCCGAGACGGCCGAGGAAGTGGCCATTGCCCTGGCCACTCTTGATCCATCCTGTCACACCATACTGAGCGATTCTCGCGCAGCAGTCAACAACTACATCAAAGGTCGTATTTCTCATCAATCACTCCGTATCTTACGACAAGCCCCGCATTCGTCTGAAAATCAAATCACCCTCGTCTGGATCCCAGCACACGCCGGCGTTGTCCACCCGCACCTCACCAACCTCAACGAGGTTACACACTCCGTAGCACGAGGACTAGTCAACCGTGCCGGAGACGGTGCAGGTGCACCCGCAGGGCGCGACCGCCTTACAAGATACAACGACCTTGTAAAGTCATTTTACCTCGCAAGAAGAACCTTCCCCACCCCTCACCGCAAGTTAAACAGGGCACAGGCAACCACCCTTCGCCTGCTACAGACGAATACATACCCCTCCCTCACACGCTATCACACTATATACACCGACATCTACCCGAGCCAGACGTGCAAGGTCTGTAAAACTGAATCGGCAACACTCCCCCACATGCTATGGGAGTGCAAAGATCAATACCAAGAGCTTAATCCCGTGACCCTCTCGTCGAGATGGCACGCCGCCCTGCGCAGCTCCCATCTCGACGACCAACTCTGGGCGACCCAGCAGGCCTACGAAGCGGCGAAGAGGCAAGACCTCGACGTCCCATCGTGGGAGGCCTAGGCCCAGCCGACAGAACTGCTGGTGTTCATTAAAGTTTACTCTCTCTCTCTCAAAGTTTCCTGCCGACTCAAGAAAGTAGGCAGCAGCTACGCTACATGGCAGAAGCGTCCACTGTGCTTTGTGCACACTAGTGAGCAAAAGTATAGTGAGCAGGGATTGCACGATGAAGTCGAATTCAACGCGTTAGCGTTAGGGCCCTTTTAGAAATAAAATTGTCAGTTTCGCCCCGAAAGGTGAAGCACCGATTGCGGTAGCAAATTAGTAGATAGCTGTACGAAGTAAGCGTAGTAGTTTTATTGGCCGTATAAAGTTGTCAAAATTCGCTCACTCACTAAATAAACAAGGATAGAATGCGTAAGCGTGACTCAGCGAGGACGTAGAAACAAACACACAGCGACAGCGCGGTCTTTGTGTGTCTGCTTCTTCCTACGACCTTGCTAAGTCGCACTTACACATTCTATCATGTATTCAAACCATCTAGCCCGTCAACGTGTTTTAACTAAACTAACCAGCACTGTGTCACGTGCACAAATATAAAAATGAACACATCTCACTCGATAAGTGCCGAAGCTCGCTGTAAATGTTCTGGAGTGACGAATCGCGGCAGCAGCAAGCGAATTGACCTTCCCGCATGTCTCGCTTCAGCGCAAACAAAACGTCTAGAGCACAGCGCATACGAAGCTACCGGAACTACGCGCACTCTGCAAACATCGCAGATAGCTTTGAAGATGAGGACAACGCGGACGTGCTCTTTAGCCGCATCGCACATCGCTTTCAAGAGACACGAGCCCCGGTAACGCGCCCCTATGGCGTCCGCGAAAGCGTCTACTACGGCGTCTGCCATTAGCGTGGACAACACCGTAGAAGACGCCGAGTTTGTTTCAACTCCATACGCAGCGGCGGGAGAGGATGACATCGAGGCACCGTAGCAGCCGCCGGAGAACTCCCCTCTACTCTTGCCTCACCCCCCAGCCTCGCGCGCCACAGAGAGGCGACGCATCCGGGCCGCGTTCCTCGCTCGCGCACTTGAGAGAGAGAGAGAGAAGAAACTTTATTATAATAATAAAGTGAAATGATTTATGTGGTTGGGGCCCTCAGTCCAGGGCCCCAATGGCTGTCGCTACCGCTCGTGCTCGTCGTATCAGGGCCAGCCAGACCTGAGGCTCGGAGCGACGTAGGATCGCCTCCCACTGCGCATATGTTGGTTGGGGGGATCGCGCACTTGAGATTGAACAGCGTTCGCCGGCTCACCTTCACAAGCTTTCACTCATACGGAACCTCTCGGCGACGACAGAAATGCGCCTGGAGTGTCCATATAATTGCTATCGCAATAAAAAGTTTCTTTCAACAAAAGACGACATGAACACTGAGTCACAATGACCGCACAATTCCACCAGGACAGTAAAATATAATAAGTACGAAGCATTGTACACATGACACGTTTTGAAAGCGCCCCATGTAAGACCTAAATGTAAGACCTAATAAACGTAAAACTAAGCCCTAAACGCAAGCTACAGACATGACAGCGTCGGAGTTTATCCTTAATATACCAGAAAACGTAATTCTATTGCGCAGAAACTTAAACACAAGCCCCTTTTCCATGCGGCGTTACCCGCTCGTTTCCTTGCGAAAACACCAACGCGCTGGGCTCCCCGCATCCGCAAGAATGCTGTGGTTGCCGGAAAGCGCGACAAGCAGTCGGAGATTTTTGATTTGTATCGCCTTCCATTCTTAAATGCGAAGCTTAAGCGCGCTCCAAGTTTTTCTTCTCTGCCTCTGAATGCAACTTGAAATGGAAGGCTGCAGTCCAAACTCCGCATTGCGAACTTTCCAGTGTAATAGTCACTTTGTTTATGCACATAATTACAAAAAAACTTCAGTTGTCTTTGACGAGCGCCTGTGGTCCGTATATGCTTACTCGCGCACATTCATGTCAATTCTTGAAAAGTGCAGCGTTCTTACAAGCGAATGGGGGTCGCTGAGCTCAACGCGGGGGGGGGGGGGGGGGGGTGTTGCGGATATGCTTCGGTTCGAGGATAGTGTGAAGATACGCAAGTACGTGCCAATAGATGGCAGTGCCCGTGGAAATGTTTCCGACACACACACACACACGCACACACACACACACACACACACACACACACACACACACACACACACACACACGCGCGCACACGCACACACACGCACACGCAAGCACGCAGACACACACACACACACACACACACACACACACACACACACACACACACACACGCGCGCACACACGCACACACGCACACACGCACACGTACACACACGCACACGCAAGCACGCAGACACACACACACACACACACACACACACACGCACACGCACACACACACGCGCACATGCACACACACGCACACGCAAGCACGCAGACACACACACACACACACACACACACACACACGCACGCACGCACGCACGCACGCGCGCGCACACACACACACACACACACACACACACGCACATACACGCACACACACACAAACACACGCACGCACGCATACACAAAGAGGGTGTTTCAGGAAACATTTACAAACTTGTGTAAAGGTTGCCTGTTGTAGATAGCTCAATTCTAGTTTATGAGGCGGTCTACTCGAAGCGCCGGACCCTAGTTGCAGCAAAATTGAAATGCAAAATCGACCAATTAACGAACTCACTAATTAACTTTTTAGCTCATTATCTTATGACACATATAGCAATTTACAAATTGTTGCAGTGGACTTCGCAAGGCGGATCCACTTGGAACGAATTCTCATGACGACACCAGTTTCGAGATATCAATATCCCAACTTTGCGGAGAAATCCATTGGCGTTCCAGTTACTTGTGTGTATCAGTGCATGAAACGACGTTTTGTTAAAGAGTAAGCTTTCTTGCCATCCATCGCCAGAGATGTAAATGAAAACATAGATTTAAAGAAACAGTCACCATGAGTAGAAGCAGGTGTGAGATGATGCGCTTGGTAATAGAAACTAAACACAAATCAACATTCGGTGACGCATGCGTCAGTGAACCTTCCATTTCACTATCCTCAAAAGAGCTCAATTGTCTGTGTTCGTGCTGAACCTTTACATGTCTGTCAATATGTGTCAAAAAGCTGCTTACATGTGCTTCCAGTTTATTTTTTGTTAATTTTAACCGAAATTTTACGCGTACTGCATGACGTCTCGAGGACGTATATATAGCGACAAGAACGTGAAATGAATCTGTTGTTGGAAGTTAGCGCAGTGTGTCAGACGTGCCTTTCAGTTGTCCTTGTTCAGCTTGTGCTACAACAAAATAAGATATGCCGTACCAATAAGTCCATATAGCTTTCCTCATGTAGAAACCAGCAATGCGTTTGTCATCTCGGACTCTGCCGTATGTACCTCGACAACCATATCTTCTGATTCAGTCTTGGAAATAAATCCAAGCCTCCCCATGAGTGAGTAACAACAGCGCGAAAGTCTTCTCCGACGATACAAAGACGGCTTGTCCATGTCAGACGATTCGGCAAGCACCAGTTTCAAAGAGTCGTATATTAACCGAAGAATTCGCTTCACCACTCCACCATAGCCCTCACCGAGTGTCGATGCGAGAACGAGAAGCTATAAGGCAAAATTCGGCGAAATGCTGCGCGGCGACATCATCCAGCTATCGAAAAGCCCGTAGGCGTTTCCTATGGTGTTACTGAAGAAGGATCGAACTCTGCGCTTCTGCGCCCGTTATCACCGCTTGAACAAAATAAAAAAAGAAGGAAATATACCCCCTCCCCCGGATAGATGACGCAATAGGTCGGCTCGGCAGTGCTAAATACTTTATCTTGATGGATCTCAAGACTGGTTATTGGCAAATTGAAGTCGACGAAAGGGATCGAGGGGTGACTGCTTTTATCATGCCAGCCGGCCTCTTCGAGGTCAAGCTGATGCCATTCAGAATTCGTTCTGCACCTGCAACTTTCCTGCGAGTAATGGACAGAGACTCGGCAGAATTGAAATGGCACACTTGTCTCGTCTACTTCGATGACGTTGTAGTGTTTGCCACAAACTTCGAAGATCACTTGAGTGGACTTCATACAGTATTAGAGGTGATCAAGTCATCTGAACTCAGCCTGAAGGAGAAAAGTGCCGTTTCGTAACAAAAAACTTCTGTTTCTTGGTCACTTTACCATCAAGTCTACAGTCAGTGCTGACCCGTCGAAAACAGCTGCTATCCCTAAGTTCCCACGGCGCGTCAACAAGAAGGCAGTGCGTAGATTCCTTTCCCTGTGTACCTATAACACGCGCTTTGTAAGAGACTTTTCAAGCATTGCGGAGCCGTTAACCCATCTCACAAAATCGGACATTCCCTTTAAATAGGAAACATGGCAGGACAACGCATTTGAGGAACTGAAACGACGGCTGCAGTCACCGCCGGTGCTTTCACACTTCGACGAAGCTACCGTAAGGGAAATCCACGGCACGGCACTGGCCTAGTCGCCAGTGCCGTGCTAATTCGCAGTAAAGACGCAGGAGAAAGACGGAGCTTACGCTAGCCGGTCATTTCAAAAGTGGCAGCGAATTATTCTATGATAGAGAAAGTGTGCTTCGTGATTACCTGGGCCACGGCAAAATTTCGACCTTGCATATACGGCCGGCACTTCATGGTGCTAAGCGACCACCGCGCCTTGTCTTGGTTGCACAACCTAAAGGATTCTTCTGGTCGTCTAGCACGATGAAGTTTCCGACTCCAGAAATTCGACATCGCTGTGGTGTATAAATTCGGGAGGGAGCATTCTGACGCCGACTGCCTCTCGCACGTCCTACTGACCCACCACCGCAAGGTAAACTGGACGATGACGCTTTCATAGGAACAATAACTGCAAACGACTTCGCCGAACAGCAACGAGCTGATTTGGAGCTACGGAACCTTGTGAAGTACGTAGAAGGCAAGACCGGCGTTGTCTCTAGAGCATTTGGGCATGGACTGTATCGTTTTGCTTGCGCAACGACGTCCTCGTAAAAACGAACTCCCCCGTCCGCGCAAACTACCTTCTCGTTGTGCCAACAGCAGTCCCGCCAGAAGTCCTGTACGCCCTGCACGACGATCGCACAGCCGGGCACCTTGGGGTTTCTCGTACGCTCGCAAGAATACAAGTGAAGTACTATTGGCCACGCCTGACTGCCGACCACGTTCGTTACGTCAAGCCATGCCGTGACTGCCAGCGACGCAAGACACCACAGCAGGTTTAGACACCACAAGACACCGCAAGACACCACAGCAGACCAGCGGGATTATTACAGGCGATCGAGCCTCCTTGCCGTCCGTTTCAGCAGATCACGAAGTATTTGTTGGGACCATCTCGGGCGTCAACATTTGGAAACACCTGGATCATTATAGCCACCGACTAGTTTAACCGCTACGCCGAAACTAAAGGCATGCCGAAAGGTAGTGTAGCGCCCACCGACACCGCTACACGCGGACGCTAAAGGTCGGTGCTCTCCGTCAGTAATGCATAAAATGACGAAATAAAGTTGGGTGGCGCATTCACGCTGCGAAAGCATGGGACGTGCTACTCCGTTGTAACAGCCTGCTCGGTTGGCGACACTTGGTTACTCCGGACTACGAGGTGACCGACCTAAGGAACCTATCACCCTCAGGCAACCTTCCGCCTGACGCTACCTAGCGCCCACAGGACGTCGTAGCTCTACAGCTTCGTCTGCCCACGTCCTGGCGTAAGTACTCACCGGTTTGTTTCACCCAGGTGGAAGCCTCCTTCTATCTACACCACCTCACTTCGGAGATTTCTCTGTATCGCCACTTACTTGCCAACCTGTGTCCTGAGGTTGCTCACGAGGTGGTCGACGCCATCGCTGCCCTTTTGGGTGCTGTTCCTTACTAGCAGCTGAAGCAGAGTAGTTTGGAACAAACCATGGTGTCTCGGAGCGCTCGCATCCAGCACTTGCTCACTTCAGAGGAGCTTGGAAATCGCCGTCCTTCCCAGCTGCTCAACAGCATGCGATGATGGCTTCTGGGCTCAAGAAACGTCGACGCGATCTTCGGACCACAGCGTCTTTGTGCATCCGGATCTTGCGTCATACACCGATGTTTTTGGCAAACGAGACGCTCTAAAGGCACCTCTTACAGCATGCCACAATGGGTCCTGCCATGCCCTCAACAACACGGTGAAGTCCGCCACCATCCTATTAAATGGTCACAAAGAGGTAGTCTCATTATATCTCCTTAAACCGGCCTACCTCGAGACGCCTCGCATGGAGCTCTCCGCGGATGTCACAGGCGCATCCGCGGATCTCCACGTAACCCAGACAGCCCCATCTCCACCTCGTCGACGAGTACATTCCGCCATTCCGTCTGGCCGGGCGCCCTGTAGCGACCACTGATGCCGCTAAGTGCGGACGCTAGAGGTCAACGCTGTTAGTCGGTAATCCCAAAAAATGAAAATAAAATTTGGCGATGCGTACTCAACGCGCAGGCACGGCTGGCGCTAGTTAGTTCTAAACGCCTGCTACGCTGGTCCTCTGGTGTGTCGCTCCGCTCTAACCTCTCGGTTTGCGACAGTAGTGCGGTGCAAGTGGCGAAATTCTTCTTCGAGAACATACTGCTGCGACATGGTGCACCATAAGTCCGCATTACTATCAGAGGCACGGATTTTTCTGGAGAACTCACCCGCGCTATTCTGTAGTACATCAAGACAAGCCACAGGAGGACACACGCTTACCACCTGCAGAGGAATGGTCTTACAGAGCGGCTGAACGAGACCTTCGCTGACATGCTAGCAATGTATCTCGACGTTGAGCACAAGACGTGGGATGCCGTTCTGCCATAGGCAGCCTTCACTTGAAACACTACAGTGCAAGAAACAACCCAGATCCCGCCGCTCAAGTTGGTTTACCGCGGGAAACCGACGAAGACTCTCGACGCCGTGCTACCCCACGTCACCGACGGAGAGAATTTAGATGTCGCCGCTTCAGCGCACCGAAGAAGCCCGACAGCTCAGCCGCCTGCGCATCAATAACGAGCAGAGGACGGGCTGCCTCCACTACAATCTTCGATGATGCTACATAGAATACCAGCCGGGCGGCCGTGCCTAGTTTTGGACCCACATACGCCGATGAGGACTCAGTAAGAAACTATTGTCACGCTACTTTGGTCCCTACAAGAGCATCTGAGGAATCGGCGCACAGGACTGGACTATAACGCCAGACAACCTTACGCAATCACAGCGACACCGCACACGACCTGAAGTTTACCGTGGTTTAATTTACTGGAATGCAATCTTTTATTCTATCTGCTGCGTATGCTCCCGCCAAACCTTGAGCAGTCATACCTCGCGCGCTACATGAAGTGCGTAGTAGTTTCTGGAAGGCACGCGGGCATGCCGGCGCTAGCGATTACGCTAGAGCGTTCGACGACTGATTTATAAAAGCCGACGCGTTTGACCAAAAGATAAGATTCCGACGATCGCCGGTTGTCTTCGCCGCTATCTTTGTGCTTCGACTCTAACTTACTATTGTGGGCGCAGGTTCGCCCAATAAAAATTTAGTTTGTCTTCTTCACCGTCACTACTACGTGTGAATATATTATGCGCAAACCAGGTAATAATATCGGTCGACGCGAAATGAATATGTCACACGTTTCCAGGGTGCGTTTGTTTTCAGATTTTCAGTACAAAGAAATAGCGCGAAGCTGGAACTTGGAACGCACTTTTATTTTTATTAGACCTGTTTTTTTTTTACTGCAAAAGTCACTCAAATGAAAACCGCAAATGGGTGACAAAGAACCGAAACCTGGCTCTGGTAGCCTGCACGTTCGTATAAATGCTCCTAGCAGCGCACATGAAGCATGTTCTTTATCTTTCAGATAGCATGGAAAAACAAAGCGTGAAATAAAATATAGGAGGCAATATATAGCACATTGCGTTTTTTTTTCTGCATTGCCGGCACTCCATGATTTCATGCAGCACTCGCTTTTGTTTGTAAAAATGCGCTGACATGACCTGCGACAAAATTGGACTCATCATACAGCACACAGAGCAGGAACAATCAACTCTGTAATTCAGGCAACTTGTTGATGCACATTTATACACATGTGTTCAAAAAGTACTCATATCGTTCACAGCACTGAAATGATGAAACACCGAGCCTAAGTTTGCTTGTCTAATCTATTGAAGCATCTTCCGGAGCCTGCAAGGAAAATAGCGTCGCTTTTATCGAGGGTGTTTTCTGTTGTCTGGCTGGTCAAATTCCAGACATTGCGTCTGTGTCCCGTTCTATACGCTGGAGATAATAGAAGCCTAATAAATGGCTCAGCGGAATATATTGAAGCACCTGCATCCCTGCCATGAGGATACCACACCGAACCGGGCTAACTCAGCTGTTCAAAGTTTATAGTCGTACGCACCTAGTCAATCCGAGCTGAGCATTCTCGAACTTGAACTTCAACCCGGGGACCTGCACAGGAAGCAAAGAAGCGGATATGCGCAGTGAAGCCGGCCATGTACCGGATGAAGCCCTCCCGATGACACGCTTTTACCCGCAATATGAACATCCTTGATAAGCTTCCTCGTCAAACGTAAAATGACTTGCTCGCTCAGCCACACAACACCAGCAGGACCCTGCAACACCAGCAGGAATCGTGTCATAGCGGTACTGCCAGTTGACAAGTGGTATAAAGACCTTTTTTATAGAATAATGGCGACTATGAAAACAAGATGGTGGATCCCCTAGACAGGAGCATTTATGCCATCCTCAAGTCGCATCACACACTCAAAGTAGAACGGGAACAGTAGGAGCTCTTGCTGACGCGTTCCATTTCGTACCTCGTGGAGTCGCTCTGCTGTTCGCGTGTTTACCAGAAAGGCCCAGCACAAGCTACGTAAGCTCTTCCTAAAATTTTCAAGCCGTGCACTCGAATGCGACCTATCGTGCATTTCACGCGATCCACCCTATGTAAGCTCTCTCGATACATTCATGTTGCCTGAACTTGACCGAACTTTTATTCGCAACCCACATGATTTCATCAAAAAGGTGCACCACACCACGCTGGCTGATGTTGACAACATTGTGCCATTCGACGTTGCACGAGTGCTCCTGTGAACCTAGATGTCGATACGTAAATGTCGGCTCACCACGCTGACAATGAGCTTAGCCAGCACATGGCTACTGACATATACATCTTGTGAGGCTGCTACAGTTAGGCTTTGAACATACATGACATTTCTCAGCGCTATGTCCCAGGCCATGAAGCCGCTAATGGGTGTATCGATTGCAGCAATCGCCAATAACCTCAGTATGAAAGCACTTGAAAAACATGCTCTATCTTTTTTGACGGTACCCCGAAGGTTTTCCTCGGCAACATTAACGACTAGCTTTAGATTATCAAAATTATGCACTGGCCGCCTTCACGGATCAATGGAATAGCATGAGGGAATCCATAAAATTGCTGTTTGAAATTAGAACTCTGGGCCACTAACATTTTCAAACGAAATGGTGGAACCAGGGAACCAGTGATTTTCTTTCTAGGTTTATAGAAAGAACGCGCACACAGGGGAAAACCTAAATTTCAATTCTGTTAACCCTGCCTCTTATAAACCTTCGCTCACTGTCTCTCTAATGCAAAGAGCCTGAAGAATTTGCAGCACACCTGAAGGCCTGGCGTCTGACTTAAGTCTACGTAGAAGAGAGTCTGGCGACTACAGATCCCTAGAAACTTCATCGCGACATCAGAACAACGTGCTTCACGTCATCCACAATCCTGCGATACAGGCGGTTGAATGTTTACCGCCCGTCCATATGTCCACAATTTAAGCGGAGCTTTGTCACGTGCGCTGCGCAGCCACAATGAGCAATCGTCCACGTTCCTTTGGACAACTATCACCACATGCTAATGAGTGTCAAGGAAAAGACACATAAAGAAATATTCCCGGCGTGTTATATATAATACCCTACGCTGACTGTGATTATATTAACATTGGTGAAAGCGGCAATATTGGGAGGCACCAAAAATACCGCATGTACGATATGAAGTAAAGGTTGCATCCAATTCCCTCACTGAATGCGCAGATGGCACGCAGCACAGTGTTAACTAGCACCAGGCTTCAATATTGCCAGAGAAAAGAACTGAATAGAGATGCAATATCTGGAAACTCACCATCTAAACAAACCAAATTCAAACTTCATAGGAGCAACTGCAATCTCAAAGCTGCCTGCGGAAGAGGTCTTAAGGAAATACAAAAGCAAATTTAGTCTGGCAACTTGACTTTGTCCGTTCACTGAACAAGGCTTATGTGCGGAAGCCTAAAGTTGCACACCTTTCTGCAACAATATTTTGTTCAGCAGTCTGTTTAACTAGTTCCTACTATAAAAACACCTTATATACAGAGAATCTTCTCCGAACATATATTCACACTCTAGAGATGCGGTCTTCTGAAGTATTTTGTGCTCCCATAGCCAGGGAGCTAGTCGTGGATATTTAAAAAACACCATTTTCTACTGTCAATCAATATCTCGACCTCGTCTCCTGACGAACAAGCAACTCTCAGCGATAGAAAAGGAAGACGGCGTGGGTCCACTTAGTCAGCTTAGCGCAACCCTTCGGTATAACTCATCATCATCATCATCGTCGTCGTCATCATCATCATCATCATCATCACCATCAGCCTGGTTACGCCCACTGCAGGGCAAAGGCCTCTCCCATACTTCTCCAGCAACCCCGGTCATGTACTAATTGTGGCCATGTCGTCCCTGCAAACTTCTTAATCTCATCCGCCCACCTAACTTTCTGCCGCCCCTAGCTACGCTTGCCTTCCCTTGGAATCCACTCCGTAAACCTTAATGACCATCGGTTATCTTCCCTCCGCATTACATGTCCTGCCCATGCCCATTTCTTTTTCCTGATTTCAACTAAGATATTATTAACTCGCGTTTGTTCCCTCACCCAATCTGCTCTTTTCTTATCCCTTAACGTTACACCAATCATTCTTCTTCCCATAGCTCGTTGCATCGTCCGCAATTTAAGTATAACCCTTTTCGTAAACCTCCAGGTTTCTGCCCCGAGGCGAGTACTGGTAAGACACAGCTATTATACACTTTTCTCTTGAGGGATAATGGCAAACTGCTGTTCATGATCTGAGAATGCCTGCCAAACGCACCCCAGCCCATTCTTATTCCTCTGATTATTTCCGTCTCATGATTTCGATCCGCCGTCACTACCTGCCCTAAGTAGATGTATTCCCTTACCACTTCCCGTGCCTCGCTACATATTGTAAATTGCTCTTCTCTTCCGAGAGTGTTAACCGTTACTTCAGTTTTCTGCATATTAATTTTTAGACCCACTCTCCTGCTTTGCCTCTCTAGGTCAGTGAGCATGCATTTCAATTGGTCCCCTGAGTTACTCAGCAAGGAAATATCAGCAGCGAATCGCAATTTACTAAGGTATTCTCCATTAACTTTTATCCCCAATTCTTCCCAATCCAGGTCTCTGAATACCTCCTGTAAACACGCTGTGAATAGCATTTAAGAGATTGTATCTCCCTGCCTGATGCCTTTCTTTATTGGGATTTTGTTGCTTTCTTTATGGAGGAGTATGGTGGCTGTGGAACCACTATAGATATCTTTCAGTATTTTTACATACGGCTCGTCTACACCCTGATTCCGTAATGCCTCCATGACTGCTGAGGTTTCGACAGAGTCAAACGCTTTCTCGTAATCAATGTAATCAATTACGAAACGCTTTCTCGTAATCAATTTCTCTATCACCTGATTGATAGTGTGAAGATGGTCTATTGTTGAGTAGCCTTTACGGAATCCTGCCTGGTCCTTTGGTTGCCAGAAGTCTAAGGTGTTCCTGATTCTGTTTGCGATTACCTTCGTAAATACTTTGTAGGCAACGGACAGTAAGCTGATTGGATCTATAATTCTTCAAGTCTTTGGCCTCCCCTTTCTTATGGATTAGGATTATGTTAGCGTTCTTCCAAGATTCCGGTACACTCGAGGTCATGAGGCATTGCTTCTACAGGGTGGCCACCTTCTCTGGAACAATCTGCCCTCCCTCCTTCAACAAATCTGCTGTTACCTCATCCTCCCCAGCGGCCTTCCCCCTTTGCATAGCTCCCAAGGCTTTCTTTACTTGTTCCGGTGTTAACTGTGGGATTTCGAATTCCTCTAGGCTATTCTCTCTTCCATTATCGTCGTGGGTGCCACTGGTGCTGTATAAATCTCTGTAGAACTCCTCAGCCACTTGATCTGTATCATCCATATTAGTAATCATAATGCCGGCTTTGTCTCTTAACGCGTACATCTGATTCTTGCCAAATCCTGGTTTCTTCTTTACTGTTTTAGGCTTCCTCTGTTCCTGAGAGCATGTTCAATTCTATCCATATTATACTTCCTTATGTCAGCTGTCTTACGCTTGTTGATTAACTTCGAAAGTTCCGCCAGTTCTATTCTAGCTGTAGGGTTAGAGGCTTTCATACAATGGCGTTTCTTGATCAGATCTTTCGTCTCCTGCGATAGCTTGCTGGTATCCTGTCTAACGGAGTTACCACCGACTTCTATTGCACACTCCTTAATGATGCCCACAAGATTGTTGTTCATTGCTTCAACACTAAGGTCCTCTTCCTTAGTTAAAGCCTAATACCTGTTCTGTAGCTTGATCCGGAATTCCTCTATTTTCCCTCTTACCGCTAACTCATTGATCGGCTTCCTATGTACCAGTTTCTTCCGTTCCTTCCTCAGGTGTAGGCTAATTCGAGTTCTTGCCATCCTTAGATCACAGCAGCGCACCTTGCTGAGCACGCCCACATCTTGTATGATGCCAGGGTTAGCGCAGAGTATGAAGTCTATTTCATTTCTAGTCTCGCCGTTCGTGCTCCTCCACGTCCAGTTTCGGCTATTCCGCTTGCGGAAGAAGGTATTCATTATCCGCATATTAATCTGCTCCGCAAACTCTACTAATAACTCTCCCCTGCTATTCCTAGTGCCTATGTCATATTCCCCCACTGCCTTGTCTCCAGCCTGCTTCTTGCCTACCTTGGCATTGAAGTCGCCCATCAGTATAGTGTATTTTGTTTCCACTCTACCTATCGCTGATTCCACGTCTTCATAGAAGCTTTCGACTTCCTGGTCATCATGACTGGATGTAGAGGCGTAGACCTGTACAACCTTCATTTTGTACCTCTTATTAAGTTTCACAACAATACCTGCCACCTTCTCGTTAATGCTATAGAGTTCCTGTATGTTACCAGCTATATTCTTATTAATCAGGAATCTGACTCCTAGTTCTCGTCTCTCCGCTAAGCCCCGGTAGCACCGGACATGCCCGCTTTTTAACACTGTATATGCTTCTTTTGGCCTCCTAACTTCACTGAGCCCCATTATATCCCATTTACTGCCCTCTAATTCCTCCAATAGCACGGCTAGACACGCCTCACTAGATAACGTTCTAGCGTTAAACGTTGCCAGGTTCATATTCCAATGGCGGCCTAATTCATCGGGAGGTATAACTCATCGCAGGCTAACTACCACGTTTCAAATGGGCTTTCTCTCTCTCTTCTCTCTCTCTTGACCTTCTCCCTTCCCCAGCGTATTGTAACCAACCAGACTTTGACTGGTTAATAGCCCTGCCTTCCTTATATATATATATATATATATATATATATATATATATATATATATATATATATATACATATATATCTTTAGGTGTTCCAGGGGCGTAGGTCGCCGACCATCTGTTTGATGCTGGAATCCGAACCACGAACGCGGCAACTGGGATCCCAACAATGTGCTGTGACACATACTCAGCGGCCTAAATTAGCATCAAGGGTGGCTCAGGGAAGAGAGGGACGTGCCTGTGTCACTGATCTATTTTTTATGGGCAAAACAGCACAGATTAATGCGTGAGTGAATAGGGGTCACTGGGTATGAAGCACTGGGTATGTGCCACAACGTATGCGTCACTCTTCAATGAACCTCTTTGACCCCTACTTGGGGCACTCGATATGTGTCCCTCGGCGTGCGCCGCTCTGCTGTCGCAGAGGATGTTCCGCTGTTTATGATAACCACATAATCACGAATTGCACAACCATTTTTAGATAGTTTCAAATTCCAACGTCGTCGCTGATCAGCTGGAAAGGACGGATTCACCGCCCACTGTTTTTCTCCGCCGGACGTGAATTCCAAGACTGTACTACATTCAAGTGTAAAATAGCATATATATATATATATATATATATATATATATATATATATATATATATATCTTCTTAACCATCCTTTCGTCGAACACTTTTTACGGAGATACCGCTCGCTGTTGTACCAGGAACGACAGCAACATTGAGCAGTACTCTTGTATACGCTCACTTCTATGGGCAGCCTGCATATAAATTGTGTTCTGGCTAGTGAAAACCTGAAATCGATCTGGTAGAGATGAGGCTTACACACGGGCGCAAACCTAATAGGATTCCAGCCTCAAAAGTTCTGGCGCCAAAAGCCGGGCTTGCTCGACGTTTTTCGTTCTATTTCACGCGCCGTTCACTTTCGCAAGTCTGAAAGGCGATGTCGGCGTATTAGGCTACTACGCTGGTGCAAGATGCTCACCCTTCGAAACGACCAACAAGCATAAAATATCCTAAATATAATACGAAACGGCATTGAAGGGGGCGGGGGGAGTTCACCCCTGGGTATGTAATCTATACGTGAGCCGTGGAGTACGGCGAACGCTGTTGACCCACACACATGGCGCAGTGAGTTCTTTGTTTTAGGATTCATAAACTATTACGTAGAAAAGACATAACAGCTGCATGACAAAGCCAGTTTCAAGAAAGCTGAAGACACCTTGAGCTATAGGTGTTCTATTTCTCAAACTAATAATTTTTTGCTGGTTTCAGTTATTCAAGGAAATCCAACGCAAACGCAGATATCCCTCTTTAGGTGCCGGTCAAAATATTCTTGTAGTATTGCTCGAACGAATCTTACATCATTCTTATAGACTTAGCCCTCATACCGTATTGAGGAATTGGAACTATGCCAATGGCATTAAAATGACGATGGTATTGTTAAACCATCGTCATTGTTAAATTGCTATCTTATATATTGTTGCATTGCTAAACCAAGGAGAGTTCGGATAGTTGATGCTATTTTTCTTAGGCGACATCATTTCTAGCGAGAAAATACTTAACAGAATAATAAAAAGGGAGAGTATAGAGCACTCGACTTCAAATTACTTGTTTTGTAAGCCAATGGTATGCAGGGAGAAGGGAGTGGGGTGGGCGGGGAGCGGACATGGTATGCGCGAATGAAAGGTCCGCAAATGATCACACAAAGCAGCAATATACAAAAAGCCACGAGCATACGCCACTACAAATTTCTGACGTGAAGCTTACTATCGCGATTCGTTCCATGTGGCTACCAAAGACGGTGTGCATAAGCGCCCGTCACAAGCTTTTTACGTGCAAAAAGCTACGAAACATTTGCTACGAATATGCGCCTGCTGAGCCGCCTGAGCACAGGTGCATTTTGAAAGCACGTGAGGCATTTACGCTCGTACATTCACGTCAGTGGCCACCTTTGGCTAGAGAACTGACCGTGGGCACGTGCTCACGCATTGAAGAAACAATGTTAACCAAATTTAGGACTAAAGCATAGACACAGGTGAACGTTAATTAGCGCATCTTGTGAGCACGATGTGCAAATTTGATTCTTTAGAGCGTCATAGTGCCGTCGTTGGCTGCACGAACAACGAGTGAAGGAGGGAGCTGCTTATGCAAGAGCCCTTCGACCGACGTTCACGGAGACACAAGGGGTCTGTGCATGTGTGGAGCACATTCGTCTTTACACAAAAGGTACTACAGTGAACTCTCACTTGAGTGAACTTCAAGGGACCGAAGGAAATAGTTCACCTAACTGAAAGTTCACTCAACTGAATATTCACTAGACCAGCATAAGACATGGCATGCAGAGTCAAAAGTTTGAAGTGCAATTCCTGGAGCAAAAGAAATGACATCCATAGTGTTAGAAATGTGTGAAATGGAATTAGTACATATCAACAAGTACAAGGTTCATAACAGTTATAATGCTGCCTTCCTCACTCAGAAAAAAAAAATCTGTAATCTTCTTCTGCACCTGTACTTTTAAAGCACAGGATGTAACAAACTGCCCAAACAGTCAATGTTCTTGTACACTTCTTCTGGCACAGCTCGCTGTTGAGACACAAAGTCTTTCAACTTTCCAATGTACTCTACAACCTCAGCTAGAGTTATAGGGCTTGAAACTGGCTCGGCAGTTGCCTCTTCTTCGTCGTACTCTTCTTCTTCTTCTTCAGGACGAACACTGGAAACAATCTCCAGATCCGTCTGTCCAGCACAGGTAATGAGTGCACTGTCACACTGTGCATAGTCTTCAAGCGAAATATCTGATCGTAACTGATAAGTTACGATCAGATAACTGAGTAAGTAACTGATCGTCAAAATAAGCCTTGGTCCTCTGAGCGAGTTCGTTAAACTGAAATATTGACTTCCGAAATTCGTTCAAGTGAAACAGTTTTGCGTAGAATCTATAAGAAAACTGCCGGGGATTTTTAAAAAGTTCGTTATTCTGAAATATTCGATAAACCGACGTTCGTACAACTGAGAGTTTACTGTACCAGTGTTCCGTGCATTGGCGACCCGTTAAAGATGCCCTGGTGGTCAGAATTAATCAGGAGTCCCCCACTTCAGCCTGTCTCACGATCCAATCATGGTTTTGGCACTTAAACCCCAGAATTCATTTGTTCACAAGGTGTGTGCTGTGCTTGAGAAACGACAGTATAGGATGGTGGCTTCAAATAAAAAGACCTAATGCCCAACAACCTGGTTCGGGTGGGTGTTCGCTTCGTCGTCGTGCACTACGCGAGTGTGCTTCCTGCTTTTCCGCGTAGCCGTCCTGCGATAAAACATAGCAGCGTCATTTAGGACTTTCGGCCTCCTCATTTTCGGTCTGCTCGCTTAACTTTCCGAAGGCAAATCCCACGGGTGCCAAACCATACCAAAATCTGCGTTAAGGTAAGCAACATAAAGGTACAGGTAGCGAAATTAAAGTAAGTAGAAAGCGTTCGTGTGTGCCTGTCACATTCGCTCGTCACTCGCGAAGCGATCGTTCCTCTATGGCTACTAAACAAAACGGCACCGAACATGACGGTTATGTCCCCAGTGTCCTATTGGGCACAGAAACAGGGCTGCGCACGTACGAATGTCTGGCTTTATTTTTTTTCCACTTTCGCGCAATGTGTAGAGGCTTGAAGTGTTATAATTGTGCGATGTTCACACATAACGATAGGCGTCGACGACGCGTGGGGCTCCGGGGACCTAGCGCCATTGCAAGTTTTCCGAGGGGGCAGGGCACCCCCACCCCCCGCCGCGCTACCAGCGCTGCCGAAGCCATCCCCCCGCCCTCTAAAGTGTTATTAAAAGAGTTATGTTACCCACGTCATATTGACATTTATTTTCAGTTGCCCCTACCTTTTCACTTAAAATTTTATTCTGGCTAAAAGCTTACTGCATCATTGTTGAAGTGGACGCGCAGGGAGTTTAATTTCGTATTATCGCTTTATTTCTGCAAATCGTGACTATAGGAGGAAAAGCGCATTAGGAGCTCCAGCGGTGGCTACATCATCTGTACTTTCTCACTGTAACATATTTGGCAGTTCGCACTATGAAAAGACACATGCCCAGACACAATATATTTAAATATATACACAGGACAGAGCTTATTATATTTTTCAAAGACAAGGAGGTAGCCAATTGAAGGATATTTCTAAGGGTATAGATTGCCTACTCCTAGAGAACGAATATGTTTCGGTGGGTTCATATCGCTTCAAATTTCTTTGCGCGCTTTTTCGACCCTGAAAAACCAGCAGGCTTCAGTTACCCCATCGGCAGAGTCATTTAGTAACGGTGCGTGAAATGCACATGACTTATATGCGGCTGAGTATGGCATATTTCCAACAGGCAATGTTAATGATTAAAAGAAGCTCTTCTAATAATTTACATTTATTAGGGACGGAAACGTCGCAGCTTGCATGCAGAGGTCACAAATATATTTAATTCACTCAGTAACCGAAATCAGGCAAAGCCGGATGCAATAGAAATCAGAATCAACCGCAGTCATGCATCGCAGCTCTTATATCTGACTATATATTAGTAAAGAAATGTAAAAGAATGGTTACAGTTTCGGCGGAAAGGGGAAGCCATGTTAGTGATAGTGAAGTATAAGGCAGTTAGACGAAGGGATATCCTTCCCGTGTAAATCCGTGTAAAAGCCGAACGCGTGTAAGCGCCGTCTCCCCAACTTGCGAGCCAATATTTAAAAGAAATGCAGCTGACAACCAATCGCGTTCAATAGCAAATTTTCGCGTGCAGAACACTTTCGCGCGTCGCCACTCAGTTTACTTTGACGAGTAATTAAACTTTTGCGTTAGGGAGTCACAATGCGTTGCGCTAAAAATTCTAGTCATAAGATGTGCTCAGAAGTTGGTGTATATTGTATAATTTGCATATATTTTATGTCTCAACTGACCTTTGGTCAGGAAAAGATTTCTTGATTGTACCTTTGTGTATAGAAGCTTTCACTGGGCGTGACGTGGTGTTTTGCAATGATGGGTACTTGTGCGGCTTAGTGCCCACAAAACACATGCATCTCCCTAACGTATTTAACTGAATCCGCTTGTCCCACGGCTCATCCGGGAGGACTGACGCTGTAAAATGGAACTGCCTGCGACTATTAGGTCTTCTAATTACTCATACAAGGCAGTCCCTTCACTGAACAATTAATCGTGGTCACGGGAAGTATATATATATATATATATATATATATATATATATATATATATATATATATATATATATATATTGCAGTGGCGTAGCCAGAAAGTTCGTTTGGGGGGGGGGGGAAGGGGGCTCACTTTGCAGCTCGGCCTCCTCCTTATAGAAATAGTCGAAGGATCAAATACATTAAGCATTAATAATAACCGTATAATAACCGTGTTACCATTGCCAAAGATGCTGCAAACGAATGCCAGATAAGTAAAGTATGTGTTTTTTCTCTCTTGCGCACACAAGACTGAACCACAATCATCGACTCACCCGTGCTGCCCCCCCCCCGCCTTTACGCTTTCACTCGCACATACAGCATGGGGCGCGTGGTCAGGATGTTATCGCTCTTAGACTTTATTTATACGGCACATCAGGGCGATGGCAGGAATGTACCTGGAGTCTCCATATAGCTTCTCTAGCAATAATGAGAGTATACGGCAACTGAAGCCTCCCGTGGCCCATTATAATCCGCAAAAGAAGTAACAAAATCGAACTTTCCCCATGCGACAATTCCCTGCGCCACGACAATGTCTTTTTTTTTTGTCTTTTGAGGAGCGGGGGGTGCCGAAAGGAAATAACGCAAAGGAAAGCCTGTTGACTACAATCGAATGCCTACTTCGGGCACCTAGTGTGGCTACCGAAGCAATATCGAAGAAAACGTGAGACGCTTGGTCCACAGAGAACAATACGTATACTGCTCGGTATCCTACATCGGTGAGACAGGACCTTCCAAAGAGGTTACGCTCAAGCGAACGTGGTGCAATCCATCGAGTCTGCGCAGTGCTGGTGGCGAGCAACTATGTATTGTTTCGGTTGCTCGTTTGCTAGCCAGAAAGCGTCCAAAACTCTGCCAGGCGAAAATCCAGTCGGCCAGAGAAAAACGAACGCGCATCGAAGTGCGTCGCGCGGTGGTCGATGCAGTACGAGAAAAACGCATGCACTCTGGCTGGATCGGAAGCCCGCGGGTAGCGAAAACAAAAAAGAAATGAAAAAGAGGCTCAATGTGTCCTCGCGAATAAAAGTTCAAGGAGCAAAATGAATAAGAGCTTAGTTACCTTTGTTGGCTATAATGTCTTGACATGGACGCTTTGGCGCAGGTGAAAAAAAAATTTGATATTCTTTTCTTTGACATGACGGCGCAAATAAACCACCACATCTCATCGGACCTCGCTGCGCGCTTTGTGAACTTGTCTGGTAGTGTGTTGATTTGGCTTGGCTCTTTGTATGGTCCGATGTACGACTTTAGAAAAGTCAATGCACATTTGTCGTCAAATGTTCATAACAACATTAAACCCACAAAGTTCTGGAATTGAATCTCTAAAGCATGACTTTAAAAATGTCAATGCACCTTTAGTATCAGAAGGTTACGAGAACTCTATACCAATAAAGTTTCAGAATTGAAATCCAAGCGCTCCGTAGATTCCGCGGACTCGGCGCGATGCCGAGATGAGCCCGCTCGCCATCAAGACACCCGTGAAACTTTGTGCTCAGTGGGACGCCTTGCGTTACGATATCTGACTCCCGATGCATGGGCGTTGCAGCAAAATCCAACTCGATTGCGCAATGCTCGCGCTAAAATGTCTTTTCGAGCGCGAAAAGTACATTCTAGACGAAAGCTAGCATGATTTCCGACGCCGGGAGTTGTTTCGGTCGGCGGTGCATGACAGCACGAAAAAATTTCGGGGGAACGGCTGAAGCCCCATAAGCCTCCCCCCCCTGCTACGCTCCTGACATATTGGTTGGGATACGAAGGCTGGTCGGACCGCAGTCCCTCGCCCCGAAATATCCCAACACTCCAACAATGCATTCACCTACACAAAATAATATATATATCTATATATATATATATATATATATATATATATATATATATATATACACATATATTGGTGGAGATACTAAAGCTGGGCAGACCTCAGTCCCTCGCCAGGAAAAGTGACAACACTCCGCCAATGCACTCAACTACACAAGAAGCATGTTCAGCGGTTCCTAACAGAGCTGGTGCCACCTTCTGCGTTGTAGGACATTGATACGCCGTTTAATGTGCGTTTACTATTGACTCGGAGGAAGACAATTATAAAGTACCTGTAATTGGCAGCAGCCACGATGTAGGATGTAATAGTTCCATCTCGTGCACACCGCATTGGCCCTCTAATTGGTTATGTTTCTCAGTGCGTCGGTTGTCAGTGCGAAATTCTGCTCATACTTGCTTCGTGCTAAATTCTTACGCAAACACATAGGAGCTAGAGTATTTCCTGCGGCTGCGCGCAGCGTGGCGAATACACAAACTAGATTCATTCCACTCACGCCGATTGTGGTATGCTTAAATCACATGGTAATCGAGATGACAAAGCAGGGTACACAGGCAGCGCAATGGATGGCGGTAGCGAACGACACAAATCTAGCATTCTTCTTTGAAAATAAAAAAAGACAAGAAAAATAGGGCACTAGTAACCTCCTAGTATGTTTTATGGAGTGCCTTAAAATCAAGAAATAAGAACAACGTTTACTGTTAGACAGATCGCGCAGACAAATGCTTGGCCAACTGCACGACTTTGCAACTGAAAGTATTATCTGTCGTTAAAACAACTATGTGGTTCGCATTGCTACGTTGCCGAACACCAAAACCTGCCCTACAAGTGCATCAGCAAGGTCAATGGCGTTAATTTGTGAAATTGATATCGCGTTATGCCTAAATGTGCAGCTGCGTGTGGTTCCTGCGGCGTGATCAAATAATTTCCTGTGGCTTCAGAAATGCTCTCATGGCATGCTTTCTTCAACCTATGAAGACTGGCTTGAAATGGTACAGCAGTGCAGTTCTCCAAATTTAGTTTGCCTTGTCCTGAGTGCCGTCTTTCCGTCCATTTTTTTACGCTGATGACTACCATTGTAGTCAGAGGCGGCATACAACAATTATTTTTGTCATGGTCTGACCACCTCGTCATAACCAGCTTTGCCATAGGAAGAGCGCGAAGAAAAAATTGTTGCAGAACCCATCTTACAATGAGTGATAAAGGTCAAGTGATTAGCATTCCAACAATTTAGCGACTCACCATATCGCTGAAGACGCATTTAATTACCGACTGTACCAGTCCTTCTGTCCACACTATTCCCAAGCGCTCCTCGACTAGACCCTCCCCTCGAAACCCTCCTCGCGTTCGTGTAAGCTTGAGCGTTTTACTCGCAACTCTCAAGATAGCACCCGTGCTACCTTGAATTAATACTCGATTCGAATTAGTGAGCAGTCGTTGCTGCCATGCGATCTTTCACTCGTCTCGTCAGCTTTTTCCGGCAGACGCCTGTTGCCGCCATAGTTTTTCATATTCAATGACATCGTTTGGCAGAACAGTAAAATCCTCTTGAGCGTTCCGGCAGCAGCGCAATTAAACTGCAGCTGCGATACCGCGCTCACAGCAAGGCCAGCACTGCACTGACCGTGCTGTCAAAACAACCGCCAGCATATTGCAGCGATATCTCGTCTTATTCCGTGCATGAGCCAGTTTGACACCTTTATTTTTCTGGCGTGTGCTCCAAGGCTATTAACAGTGCCAGTGCTCTGACATGCTTTTCCTGTATGACCGAACAAAGCCGCATAAGTTCAATTACGACACGCCAGATTGGAACTGCGGTGGACTTCGAACCACCGAAAACAGTGCCAGGATACCTTGCATTAGTGACCGTATCGTCATTGTGTTTCATGTGGATACACTGAAATAGAAGTGGTTCAGGGGGGGCACGCGCCATGCATTGCCGTGAGGTGGAAGGTGTGGAAAGGTCCGACACTGTGATGCCGGCCCATGCGCCAGTAGCGCCACCGACAACATCCGCCGCATGTGGTTTCCATCGCTAATTCCTGCTGCTAGTTATGCTGGTTGCGTGCCATTAGCGTGTGCGTCGAAGTTTCTGTTAATAATTTTCAAGCGAAGTTTGTATTGTCTCACTCGTGTCGGCGTCATTGTTGCCGTGCGAAAAAGCTCAAGCCGCGCGAAAATAAAAGTTGCTTGTCGGGCGGCAGATTCCACCCACCGGCCTCCGGGTTGCCAGACCACGACCCTGCTCGATTCATCCGCTATCAGTCCATCATGCGCACCGTTTAAAGCGGGGTTTTATATGCATGAAGAAGTAGACGCTGCGTAAGGCGCGAGCCAATCACAGGAGTTCCCTCCTTCCGGAGGAGGGAATGGTTGTGATCGCGTGTTCGCTCGCCTCGCGCCCGCTGCTTCCCGCCATACCCTCCATTCAGATGGGGAGGCCGCGTTTAATTTGTTCTGCCGAAGAGCAGGCTTCGTTGAAGGAACGGCAGCGGCAGTGGGCCGCGCAACATGCGTTCGGCCGAAGAACAGGCGGCGTTTGATGAACGCCACCGGCAACTTGCTCGAGAACGGGCTCGTCGTCGACGTGCCGAATTCGCCATGAGGGAGCGCGAAGCTGAGGCTTTACGTCAATGGAGCTGTGGATCCCGAGCTTCCGGGTAGTGGAAGGGCGGTCATTCTTTTGTTCGTGGTTTATGTAGTCCAAACGACACATTCCTTACAAATAAATTACTGAGTTTTCCTCAGGCGTTCCAGTTTCCATTATGCGCAGGGGTTGCCGCCGAGATAGAAAGGTCTCAATGCAATTTTTTTCTGTTATATTAAGTTAATTATTGAAGTTTGAAGTAACTAATGTAAGCGGAACTTGTAATTATGAGAGAGAGAGAGAGAGAAAGAGAGAGAGAGAAAGAAAGCAAGGACAGGAAAGGCAGGGAGGTCAACCAGAAGAGCATCTGGTTTGCTACCCTATACCGGGGGTGGGGGAAAAGGGAATAGAAAGAGGAAAAGGGGAGAAAGTGAGCACTGAGTGCGTGTGGGCGGGACACTATGCACAGGGACACTATAAACGGTCTCTTAAGCCGGTGCACTTCAAGTATTGCACTAATGCACGATTCGCTTTCCGTGTCAGTAACGGGTGTGGCCACGGTCCGAGTATCTTTGACTCAGTGAACGGTCTTAAGTCCAGTCGGTGTAAAGTTTCCCGCAGAGAGAGGCGTTGTACATCGTAGCAGGGGCAGGTGCACAATAGGTGCTCGATGGTCTCCTCGCACGCACAGTAATCGCACATCGGGCTCTCGGCCATTACCAAACGATAGGAGTATGAGTTCGTGAACGCTACTCCCAGCCACAAGTGGTACAGCAAGGTTGCTTCGCCGCGGGAATGACCAGATGGCAGTTGTAGCCGTAGCCTGGGGTCCAGTTTATATAATCGGCAATTGAAGGCACATGAATTCCAGAGGTCTTGCGACTTTTTGCGTGCATGTAGGTGAAGTTCCCTGGCAGCATCCGACCTCGCCAAATGTGTTGAACGCATCTGGGTATCTTTGCGGCAGACCGGGCAGCCTTGTTAGCTAGGTTGTTGCCGACGATGCCACAGTGGGCAGGAATCCATTGAAATATGATGGTGTGCTGTCTTTCCAGAGCATGGTGGTGCACTTCCCTGATGTCAGATGCCATGTGCTCGTAAGTTCTGTGGCGTAATGCAGACTTGATGCTGTGAAGGGCTGCCTTAGAGTAGCAAAATACGACCCATTTCTGTGTTGGCTCTTCGCTGACGTACATCATAGCAGCATGGAGAGCTGCAAGCTTTGCCGATGTAGAGGTAGTCGTATGCGACAATTTGAATTTAACTGTAATCTTCTTGGCTGGAACGACGAATGCGGTAGTTGAGCTGGTACGGGAGGTCTAACCATCGGTATATATATGTATGTGGTCATGATACGTCTGGTGCAGTAATAGGAGCCTAAATTGCTTCAGAGCCGGCGATGGATGATCAGACATTTTTGTAATTCCAGGAATGGCAAAATTCACTTAAGGCTATCGTAGGCACCACAGGGGAGATGAAGGCTTCGTCGCCGGTGTAAAATATGACGGTATGCACTCTTTATGAGCGTTAATCACTCTTTAAAAGGTCGCTTGAGGTCTCTCGGCTGGTAGGGAGGCCAAATGATGGTAAGGGACCCTTGACAGATGGCGAATGTGCGCTCTGAGAGAGTCGACATCTACGTGCGTCTGTATCATATGGTCCCCAGCGATGGCAATTGTTGCTGCTGTTGACGTGCACTGAAGCAGCCCTAAACACGTGCGTAGGGCTTGACCTTGTATGCTGTCCAAAGCGCGACAGTTCGTCTTGCATGCATTTGACAGCACTGGTAGACTGTAACGTGGGAGTACGAGAAACAGTACCCTGTAGAGCTGCTTTATAGAACGGACTGATGTACCCCAGTTTTTCCCGCAGAGCAATTTAAAGACCTGAGCAACGGCAACTAATTTCTTCTTTAGATAGACGCAGTGAGGGCTCCACGAGAGGTTGCGGTCAATGATTACACCCAGAAAGTGATGTGTCTTAGCATAGGATACAGCTTGACCATTGATTGAAACAGGATACGATGACATTTGTTTTCGAGTAAAGCCAACCAATGCGCACTTTTCAGTAGACACGCTGAGGCCTTGTTCTCGGAGGTAAGACGCAGTCATGGTTGCCACCCGCTGAATCCTCACTCGTACCTGAGGTCGAGTCACCGCAGAAGCCCAGATGCAAATGTCGTCGGCGTATATTGAGACGTGAACTGACCGCGGTAGTTATTCTGCTAGTCCTACCAAGACGAGGTTGAACAGAATGGGGCTCAACACTCCACCCTGCGGCGCACCACGGCAGATGTAATGTTCCGAAATCGGGCCGTCTTCAGTCTGTAAGAAAAAGCACCTCTTAGTCAGATAGTCCCGAATCCATTGATACATCCGGCCACCAACTTCAATAGCCTCAAGGGAGTTCAGTTTGGCCTCATGGGCGACGTTGTCGTATGCTCCTTTTGTATCTAGAAAAAGTTCCACTGATAGGCGCTTGAGGCTTCTTTTTATTTTGGACCCAGGTGACGATGTCAATGATGTTGTCAATGGACGAGCGACCTCAACGAAAGCCCGTAATGGCGTATGGATAGATGTTGAATCGCTCTAGATACCCATCCAAGCGAGCAAGAATTATTCTTTCCATCCCTTTACTGCACGCAGCCTCTCCAGTTCCATATCCAAGTCTGTTCGCGTTGCTGACCTTGTGAGCGAGCAGATGGATGTTTTCAATGCCTCTGCGATTGCATCTTCGATAGTGTAAGGAAGGCCTTCCCGACATACGTCATCCATATCCTTCTTAAACTTTGTCCAATAAACTGTACGCAAGACAGTAGATGAACGTTGCTCAACTCCTCTAATTTTTATGTATGTTGGAATATGGTCGCTCCCATGTGTTTCAATGTCCGTAAACCAGTGGACGCCCGAGACAAAGCGCCGTGACACCAAAGTTAAGTCCAAGCAACTGATATAGGTCGTGCCTCGCAAAAACGTAGGGCTGCCGTCTTTTACGCAGCACAAATCATGGTCGGCAGCAAAAGAGGCGAGACTCGGGCCTTTGGAATCAATTTTAGTACTTCCCCATAGATGGTGGTGCGCGTAGAAGTCACTTGTGATTACCTAGGGGCCATTGTTCATCAGTAATATTTTCTTGACTCGTTCGCCGTCAAAGTGACCCGCTGAGGATATGTAGGCTCCAATTAGTGTAAATGACACATCCTTCTTTGGGATATTCAGGCAGACATATTGGTTGTCGTCATGAGGCTCTACCGCGTTAGCGACATATGTAAAGTCCGTGCGGATGTAGATGATTACTTTCGTGCTCGCACCGCATGTGGACGAGACGAAAGATTCGTAACCGGACAATCTGAGTGGAGTTGATGTACTTGGTTCGCAAATGACCAGTCTGGGAAAGCAATTTGTAAAAATCAATTGGCGAAAGTCTGCTATACGGGTCCCTACAGCCCTAGCATTCCACTGAAAGATCGACACACTTTTAACTTCAGTGCGGAAGGGGACTACTTGTCGAGCCATGATGCTTTAACGATGCTGGCAAGCACTGGATTTAGTGCATCCAGTATATTCAAAGCACTTCGAGCTGCTGGGGTTTGCAGCTTGTTCAGTATGATGCGCATTGTATTAATTAGCGAGTGCAGTATATGAGGCACTTGCCTGTCTTGGTCGCATAAATCACTAACAGTAGACGTCGGGGGTGGTCCAGCAAAATTTTGCTTTGATTCTGTCGGTGGATGCTGTCGTTTCGGTAGAGCCGGCCAAGAGTCTGCCGATGTGGTCTTCTCAGTGGCCTTGTTCTTCGCGGTCCTTTCCACAGATTCTGGCTTTGGCGGCAGAGGCGCAGGTGGTGTTGTAGGAAGAGGCATGCGCGTCGCAGAGACAACACCCTTCCTTGAGGAGCGCCGGCGACGGGAACGTCACTTCCTGATTTTATCGGCGGCTTCACGATGAGATGAATGATATCTCGTCATTTTTTTCAAGATAGCCATTTCCTTATTGATATGCGGGCATTTTTTCGATGAAGCTTCGTGTGATCCTCCGCAGTTTGAACGCTTCAGTACGGTCGCGCCACATTTATCTATAGCGTGGGGCTCGGCGCAACGGGTGCATGCTGCCTGATTTTCACAGACGCTGCTCACGTGCCCCAGTTTCATGCATTTGCGGCACTGAAGAGGTTTCGCAATGAAAGGCCGCACTGCACGTCTGAAGTGCCCCACCTTAACATTCGAGGGTATATATTTACCCTTGAATGCAATCTTCACGCAGCGTGAACTGCCTAGCCGCTTAACATCAACAATGACCTCATCATTGGCTGGCTTGATAAGAATCGGTAGGTCGTTTTTAAGGATGGCGATGTCTACTTCGTAGATAACGCCGGTAACTACGTCAGATCCCAGAGGGATGTAAGGGCGCCCGTGAATGCCATCGATGTCCGTCACGCTGCGTAGAGTGGTCAGAGCAGCCGCGTGCTGGACATCAACCGCCAGTAGATTTTTTCGGGTGTTGACTCGAGTGTTGACTGATATTTCGTTTGGCACCCGGGCTTCCAGTGACATCAACACAGATTGCCTGTTGAGTAGCTTCATGTTGAGGCGGGAAGCAAGGGCACAAATATGATGGTATTGGCGTCCGGCATCTGCGTGTATCTTACTGACTGCGTGCTTGACGATGAGGACGTCCTGATGTTTCTTCTGTTCGCTCTGTGGCTCTGCACCAGCTGGAAGTCGTCATCGGAAGTGTCCTCACTGCTGAGAGAGTAGACATGGGTGTCCTCGCTGTCGCTGTCGCTCTGCTGACCGATCCGCTTCTTGGAGGCGGCCGCCACTGACGCTGCCGTCCTTGGCAGACGTGCGGGGTCATCCAGTTCCATCACGACCGAGCAGGGAGCGAGGAGCAGCGGATGAACTTAGATTTTCACAGAAATAAACTGGAGCTAGAAAGAACAGCGCTGTATCAAAAGAAACTGATAACTGAAATAATACCTGAAATATTGAGCTAATAAAATGGTTTTCAGTCAATTAATTACTAAGCTAATTAATCAGTTATTATTGCCATAACAAAAACTAAGTGTACTATTGGCTCGCATCACTCATATTAGCTAAATAATTGAGTAATTATGTAAATCATCATTTTCGTATTATTTTGCTCTTTACAAAAGAATGTGAATCCTAAGACTTTTATAAACCAAGTATCCAGGCTCTTTACAGAATGTCCATGTGTTGTTTTAGCGGTATCTGCATGCGAATGAGTAGGTTTTCGTTAAAAATTGTTTTTCATGTACGCCACACAATTGTAAGAATTGCACCAGCGTTTCCACTTCTTTAGTTTCGGCTGCCTAGCGATCTATAAGCAACAGATATGACTTCTACGGTTGACTGTTATATTATACTTGATTTCCCTTTTGGCAAACGTTTTACAACGAGTTCACTCTCCTGTTCAATATGTTGTGTGTTTGTTAGACTCCGTCACGCAACACTCCGCCTCGGAGCATGTGGGCACCTTGAAAAAAAAAAAAAAACTACCAACATTCAGAAATGCAACCGACGCAGTGAGCGGTCGTAGCAAAGCGTGTCGGGGGAAATACGGGGGCTTTCATGCAGCCCATTCTGAAGTGGGGCCAGCTGGTGACGTCACAAAATCAGCCTCACCCATGCGCCCTCCCTGAACAGACTACCCCCTTCTAGTGCACTGTAATGTTGATGTCGATGCACGAGCACCGCCATTCGCCCCACCTGAGCACCTTGTATCTGGGTTTATCGTCACGAATACGTTAAAAAAGGGAGGATGAATCGCACCACATCAAGGAGAACTTCGCTATGAAGCAGCACTTGCGTTCACCTTATTTTATTTTCGATATTCTTTTACTTTCTAGGAAAAACTTGTTCTATCCAGGGTGATCATTTTTAAGTCTTATGGAATCTTTGAAAAATCCCCTGTGGCAGATAGCATTATTTTTGTCCTTGAGTGGGATTTTTTAAAGAAGCGGACATTACCAGCACGAGAAATTGAAACACACATTTAGGAACTTAGCATAGATTGGCTTGTTAGCTTGTTAATTATTCACTTAACGGCACATATTGCAAATTACGAATCGTAGCCGATGAGCTTTCAAGACGTATCCACTTGAAATGAATTTACAGGATGATACCAGTTTTGAGATGTTATTTCCCACACTGGGGGTGGAACGAAATACATGGGTGTTTCACTTACTATTATGCTTCAATGCGTAAAAGAGCATTTTGCTAAGAAAAGTAACTGGAGCAACCGTGCATTCCTACGGCACGTTTCACGGCGCATTTGTTTCATCTGTAGAGTGGCGTCATTCTGTAAATCAATTTCAAGTGGAGGCACCTTGCAAATACATCGGCTATAATTCGCAAATTGCAATATATGCCATGATGTAATTAAGTCTATACTTAATAATTAAAGATTTGTTAACTAGTACAATGTGTGTTTTTATTTCTCGCACAAGTAATGTCCCCGTCTCTCACAATCAAGCTCTAACACTAGAATGTTGTTATCTGCCGCAGGCTATTTTTAAATATTCCGTAAACCTAAAAACATGATTTGGCTCTACAAATCAAAATGTGTGATATAAGTTTGCGTCGACAGTGTACATAACTTGATAGGAAATGTCATAAGCAAGAAATACACTAACCTTGCTTCAAATGACTCCGTTTAATTAGTTCGTCATAGTTCGTCAGGCCTATGAACAAACGAGCCCAACGAGGAAATGAAGAACCACAAGATAGCTTGCAGAATGATACCTGCATGCATACACAAGTGAATAGAATACTTTATTTTGACACAAAACACAGAATAGCAGCCCAACACAGTGATGTCATTTGTACATCACATAATTTTGTTATTCCGACAGAGAAACATTCAGCAGCGACACAACTCATAAAGGAGACAACGCTAGTAAATGGCAACCGATATGTGTCACATTTTTTGTTGCAAATATTTCAGCCATTATTGGTGCATTATCTAAGTGTTAGATTGTTGCATGCTATCGTTATGGTTGCAGAAGTGCCAGACCAGCTTCAAAATGTTTTCAGCAAATCCAAGTGAAAATGGTGTAGGCTCATAAAATAATATTATAGGGTTCTGGAACCGCTGAAAAAAATCCTAAGCGAATGTCTCTACTGTGAAACCTAAACCATAGAAGAGAAATACAGTGACCAAGCTAGCTTTTATGTGCCTTAACATAACGGTATTTTTTATCCCCAAGCATGTTTTTTATGCTGAAATCAGGCTGCCAACCGAGACACATTGCGCTTGCATTGATGTACAAATGGAAATCTTCAGGTAATGTGTCCTGTGGTAATTCAGTAGTTGGGGCTTGATTTTAAGGGTTTACCACTGTCTCGTTTGTTACATCTTTCCAGCTAAAACCTCATCACCAAAAGGATTTGGGCTGCATGCATTTGCCTTCATAGACACCTTGTAACTGACGCATTTACATTTGTCATCTGAGTTTCTTTTCATCAGCCATATTTAATACAACGCGGCCTACGTCAACACAAGTGCTCATCTCTAGAAAGATAAACACTATCCTCGAGTTTGGTTTGTCTGATAAGATTATAAACGAAGCGTGCAGTGTGATCCTACCAACAAGAGCAGCACTACTGCTAACTAAAATATTCTGAAATATCACATCTTTAGTGTTCTATACTGTAGACTGTCGGGTGTAGGCACCCCACAGCATGGATCAGTAAATCCTTGTTGAACATTGCAGCTTCTACCCTAATTCAAGCTTCAAAGTAAAATTAAATATGATCTGCCGCGGGTCTGCCCGGGATTTCGGCTCACGTCTGCAAAATTGTTGGTCAATGTCCACGGAGATGAGGTCTGCCATAACCTAGCCATAAACAGCTTCGCTGTGATAACCGCGCCTTCTGTAACAAAGTACCGGAAACAAGAAGGCTTGTTTCCTTAGCCTACCTCAGCTAAACACTCAACCACATGCATTCCGCCCCATGTACAGGGCAAATGCTAGCCCACTTCTCAAATATTTGTTAAGCTATACTCGCGTGATGATTCTAAACAGGCTCGAGCGCTATTTCCTGCATTTCTGTTTAGAAAAGGCGGTAGTGATGGCAGATGGTCCCATCGAATCTCTCTCTTACTTCACTTTGCAAAAACGGACGTTTCGCGCGAGGCTTATGCTGCCTCGAATTATATACTTACGATGCTACCACTCGGATCACGAGCAGTATACCAAGAGCCCGTTATACTTGGATACATCAGAAACCTTTCACCGACAGTGCAATTTCACAATAACGCATAACCGTGATAAGCTTGAATGCAAAACGGACTCTCTCGCCCACCCTTTCTGTTCTCATGCGGCATCAATGATCAAAAAGCTGGCAGCAGCACTTGGTCTTGAAAGTAAACAAATTGGCACATCGGCCCTTTCATCCGTTGTCTCCTTTGAAATTGAACCCGCGGTTCATTACTCATCACAACGAAAACTCCGTTACAATACACACACTGGTACTATCATCGGTAATGACAACGGTTAATAAATGCTACGGGAACCAAAAAATAGGCACCTGGACACGTACAGCAGCTAACAAAAGAACCCAATTTTTTTCAGCCGTGTGTCATGCTCTCAGCCTTTTATTTGTTGGCTATAGATCATTGATAGACTGCAAACACGGCTTCCGCTCTCTATCAGTCGCACGCTCACACAGGCATCGTTGCGGAATTAAATTTGGTCATCTCGCCATATTGTTATTTGATAGTGAAGAGAAATTACCGAAAACACTTCGGCTTTCGCTAAGAAATTTAACCATAGTCTCCACAACAGATGCATTTCTCTGTCGGTGCATTCCACGGAGGATTGCCATTTTCAAGGCAATCCTCCGTAGACAAAATGTGGAGTAGTGTTCATAGAACCCAACGGGACCTCCAATGAAGGAAGGCCCGTCACCGTGATTTGGCAGAGTCGAGTAGAAGTTTGCGATGAAGGTGTGTTCAAGAATAAGTGAATGAGACTTCCTTGTGTTAGCTGCATGCGATACAGGCTGTATCCAGTATCGGCCCACTTTGCTATGGCGATCGCTTAACAAGGACGGTCATGAGCATAACCCTATTGCGACTGTAGAACGACGGTGCAATGACGAAGAAGCACTCCTGCATTGCAGATGATTCTCTGCATCCTGCACCCCTGCAGGATGCAGAGAGAAAAAGATTAGTTCGTTACAAACAACGTCGAGATCATCGACAGCGAGAGCATCAGGGGAATACATTGTAACAGTGTTCAGCCGGTGAAAAATTCGTGGGGTCGCAACATGCATATGGGGACTGATTACCAGCGAAGCTGTTTACGGTGCATACATGCGCTGCATACATTATGAAATCATACATTTCACACTACATGACACCGATGCAAGCGCCGCCGCAGTCACCGCACCTCCCATGCATCTGCCGGAATCGCTGCTGCAGCCGCGACGGCACCTCCGACGCGCGTGAAGTTATAACCGCAGAAGCACAAGTCACAAACATAGGCGCCAACGGCACACTTTTGCCCCGTCTCAATGTGCATCAAACAGGATTTAAAACAAATAAATGCCATAATTGCCAACTTCCTACTCTAAGCCTAAGTTCTAATATATATATATATATATATATATATATATATATATATATATATATATATATATATATATATGTATATGGCGTTTCTCTTACACCGCCGAAATTATGTGATTCTATATGGACCCCTCATACTAAGCTTAGTCTTGAAGTTGGCGGAGTGCTCGAAGCTTGAGGTACCTCCACGGCGGGTCAGCCCGGTATCATACTATCCCCGGGATCGGACCTCGCCATCCTGCCCAAGCGCCGTGATACGGACCTAAGTTGGTTACATTACCCTCATGGGAACGCATGCCTGATATTCCACTATCTCTGGGACCGGCGCAAATTTCTTTCGCCTATACCAACGTAAGCTGGCCAAGGTACAACTCCCCCCCCCCTCCCCCTGGCCCGGAGGAATGCATGCCTGGTATTGTAATCTCCGGGATTGGTGTACACATTACGGTCTCCCACGCGGACGTAAGCCAGCCAGGGTACCGCCCTGGGAACGCGTGCGGTGGATGCATACATTGGCTAGAGATACACAGCTTCGCTGTAGAAACGATCACCGCAGAAACATAAACAATGCACGTGTGTTATTATGATAGGTACAACAGCAAGAGTATATCTAAAGTCAAAGTTTAACCAGTAGAACGGCGGCTATCTCTTGATACAAGAGCGTCAAATATCGAATCGAGCGAGAAGGCCCAGTGTCTGTCGCCTGTAGCAGCAAAATGATACCTAAGATCCAATTGCCATTGGCTGCGACGTCCCGTCGCGAGCGCGCCTCGAAAGAGTTCCCATTGGCTGCGACGCCACGACACGAGAGGGCCCCGACGGAGCCTAGCGCGAGAAAGGAAACAGCTGCTGCCACGATGCATGAGGGGAGAGAACATCACCGCGACGCCACGTCACCCTCGTTCTCACTATCTCAAGCCTGTGTTATCTGCGCGTTTCTTGACCGCACAAGTTCTAGCCTACGCTCTAACTGCACTTCGGTAAGGCCAAATAAAAATGCAGCAAATGTCTCAACGCGCTTGCTTGCCCGCGAGAAGTTCATAACTGGAAGGGCTGCTCAGCGGTGTTCAACTGGACATTAATGTTTTCGCTTTCACAACTCACAGAACGTGCTTACACTCTATCTCACAAGGAATATGCAGCACTACTGAAGGTATGAGGTGTACAGAGACAATATATAGAAACTTTATTTTTCAGGAAGACATTTTACGGAGGGGTAGTCGGAGCCCCCCAGTCCAGTGCCTCACTCACCTCTGCCGCCTGCCTGACCTGGCTAATCAAAGACTTTAGTGCTGCGAAGTCGGAACGAGCGAGCTGTGCCTGCACCTGCTCCATTGTGCCATTGCTATTTGGCCTATAAGCGTGCTTAGTGCACGCACGCGTTACATGTATTAGGGTAGTATGGCACCGCACCAAGGGCAGTTGGCCCTATATCGAGTGGGATACATGGTCTTTAGCAGTTTTAGATGGGTGAACACCGCAGTGTGTATTCTGCGCCAATCCGCGGCCTCTTTCCCGCTAAGTTGTGGGTAAGGCGGCAGGTATTTTCTGCGGACTCGGCGCTGATGAGCAAGGATGTTTTTGGCATTTAAATGGATAGGATTTTGAAAGGGATAGTGCGAATGGTTGGGGTTAGAAGAGGCTGTCATGTCTTGGTTGGTACACCCTCTTCCTAACGCGTTAGCTGGTTCGTTCCCTTGTACCCCCTCGTGTCCCTGGCACCAGAGCAGGCGATGACGGTAGCAATATCTTTGCGTAGGATAATATAGTCCTGGGCTTAACTGTCTTATTACTGGTCGGATTAGACAGCTTTATTTTTGCTTAACACATGATACGTTACAGCGGTACGTAGGATGTTATGTCATTTGCACATTCACCTCGTATACTGCGAATTACCTTGACGGTTACCGCCGGTAACATTATTATCCGCGCTAACTGTGATTGCGCAGCAACAGGATAGCGCCCCATGCAGCCCAGAGCGACCCCTTCGACTCCAATTTGCATTTGTTACTGGCTCTCTGCCGGGACAGCAACAAATAAATAGCAATATCCATCATCTCTTAGTCTCGTCACACGCTGTGTGAGTATTGGGAATATGTTATCGTTATTGCTGATAACAGGTGTTCGTTTCGTCAATTCTAGGACTACAGAGGCATCGCCGAGTACCAAAAGTGGCTAGATTTTCATTTAGAAGATGGCGCCACAGCAGTAGCGCTGGTGATGTGTTGACGATGGAGAACGCTACGAAGGCATAATTATTCACGGTATCCATAATTTACTACTCCGCTATTACGTGACGACGGTAGCCAGCAAACGCCAAATAGACGCCTAGCCGACGGTGCGGCGCAGTGAACATTTATGAGGGCGTTCCCACTTACTAAAGCTGGCTAAGCAGGCAGCACGGAAATGCTGAGAAAGCGTATCAATGAAGCGAAACCCCACTGTGGCATTCATGTAAACACCGTCTATGGTAACGACACAAAATTTTGAGGACTCCAGACCGTCTGAGAACCGCTAACCCCCCTGTCTTTCTGTATATTTCTGCTTCCTCTCCTCTCTCCTCTCTCCTTGGAAGACGCGTAAGCTTCGCCTTTAAGAGGAAGCTTTAGCTCGGGTGCTCCTATCTAAATACATGCAAAAAGAGAATTCGTTTTTCTCAGCAACCACTGCACCAAATTTCACGAGGTTTGTTGCCTTTAAAAGAAACCCTTAGAATCTAGTGACTGTTCGTTTCTAATTTTCGATTTACGTCATTAATCTTTTATTAAAAATTGGTGAAAATCGCGAATTTTCAGAAAAAGGAACTATCAAGTTTACAACTCTGCAACTCAGAAAAGAAAAATAATAATACAATTCTGTGAATTGTATATAATAGTACATCTAAAGCGGACAAAATTAATATGCTATACATGAATGTCAAAAAATTTAGTAATGCGGATATACAGCTTTTGCAGAACCTTTGTAAACAACGTAACAAATTCACGTAAGATATAAAATGACACATCAAATTTGTAATGGATACCGTTTACAGAACTGCGATATCAGTTTTTGATGCAGAGTTATGAATTTGTAAACTTCGTTCTTCTATTTTTTTCGGACTTCCTAATTTTTGAAAATTCTTTGAACAATATCCAACCGCTACATCGAAATTCCGCTTCCAACAGTCACTAGAAATTAACTTTCTCTCTCAAGTGCAACAAATTTCATTAAAATCGGTCCAGGGGTTATCTCAGAAAAACGTTTTTGCGTTTTACATGTATTTGAATAGGCCGCATCGGAGTTGGGCCCGAGCTAAAGCTTCCTCTTAAGTCTGGCATGCGATAGCATTCAAATATAGTCGACTGATTGCTTCTCACGCTACCTGGCATCTGCAGTTTATGTAACCATAATATTTATCGGGAGACGCTGCCAGCGAACCTTATGCACGAAGCCGAGCTTTCTGGTAGAAACACGGTCTCTTGCATGGGCAGCGGATGCGCGTAGGCGAGCGCCATCTGGATGGTGTTGCAAGGAACCGGTAGCACCGATCTATCAATGGCAGAAAATCGCAAAAAAAGATGTTTGTGTTTGAATTTCCGCGTAACAGAATAATCTTTTCTCCTATATTCAAATTACAACCTGCGCTAGCATGCCTGTGGGTTTTGTGTAAATTGTGCTTTAGCATTTTTCTGACGCATTTTACTTTGTGGAATTGCCCTAGTTCAGTAATGTGTCGGCACTAACGGAAGGCCTACACTCTCGGGTATGCATGGTTCGGAATGATTCTTCACTCACAAGGCGGTCGGAGCTGGACGTGGGACGCCGACACGGGATTTTATGCGACACGGGGCCCTTTAAGCTATCGGGTTGAAAACTTTGGTTGCGTCACTTCAGGAACCGTGGAGCGCGTGTTGACAGCATGGTAAGCAGACGCTCAGCAGACAGCGAGGCGCGTCTGAACAAACCTTGAGCGGCATTCCGTCTTCAAGTGGCTAAGGGGCCCTGCAGTTTCTCCAGTGCCGCAGGGAACTATTCAGATTGAGTATAGACCTTCACTTAACTCTTGTACACGAGGTTATGAGAAAAGCAAGAACATCCATACAAAACAGATGGCCGGGAAACATCGAAATACGATCTTTCACGCCTCTTTCTTATGGCGTGCATCACGTGCAGCCTTCGAATGGTGCATGTGATGGATGTAAGTGTGGAGCAGGTTGCGAAGGCATCGATGCGCATTTGGAACTCTGGATGGAGGTACAGCGCAGGTATAGAAGCTTCCATGCAAAAGCAGTGCCATCCATCATCCTGGCGTAAGAACCCGCCGAACAGTGGGAGTTGCCCATTTCGCAGTGAATATTGACATGGTTGAAGTAGGCGAGCTCGTTCCGCTTATGCAGCAGAAAACATGGAATAGCCTAAGTACGATGGTTGCGTGCTGTGTATTCGCTTACTGCTGTGAGAGGTCAGGCTCTCCTTACAGGGGCAAGATGAAAACGTTCTGTTTGGTTTCGTGTTTCCTTATTTGTTGTTGCATGTATGCGCATTTCTTTCAGGTAGCCTTTTCATTTGAAACACCAGCAATGCCTCCGCCGAATAGTAAGTGGTTTCCAGTGCCGTAACAATTGTCTCTTTTGATGGCCAGAAAGAAATATAATGTAACAGACACGGACGGAAACAATGAAGATAAACATACAGCGCGAACATCCATCAATTTTATCGCGGAGCCATCGTGACTTTTCAATAAATTGCGGTAGATTAATGTGCAGGCCTCGAGGAAGGTCATTCCACACGTGTGCAGCAGTTTAAAAGTGCTATTTCTCTTGCTTGCATGCAAGTGACACCACACTGATGCACCTGTCATCAAAATTTCAATCATTGTGTGCCTATATAACAAAACGCAATCAATTCGTTTCTTCTTTTTTCTTGCAATCATTGTGCACTCGTCGAGCAGTAGTTTGCATCGGCACTCTTTGCAATGAATAGCTCATCATCGACCTGTCTTTTTGTTTAAATTATTAGCATGCTTGCGCAGCCTTTCGTTTATACAATGACCTGACCGTCCCAAGTTGAAACAGTCACGTCTCAGATGTGTACAATTAACGATACTATCATTACACTCTACAAATTTGGTGCGGTGTTTCTTATTACGCAATACCTTTCTCCTGCCTTTTGGTTTCGTAATTTTAGACAGCTTGACGAGTTTACTGGGTTCCGTGAACAGAACCTTCACATCAAAAGTTGGACAGTCTCCTTTAAGTGTCGCAATATCCTATGAATGTAAAGAATGACCGGTGTAATTTTTTCTTTGTGGGCTGTGTGCGTAGAACTGGCAGCCCATAGTTTCATAAGGAGTTCTTCCGCTAGAGGCAGCCGCCCCTGAAACGAGCTACTACCAGTATCCCTAAGCAAACGACGTCTGCCGGCCCCACGAATTCACTCGCACGTGCCACGTGTGTGTGCTTTCATGCGTAGGTAGCCATAGAAGGCAAAGCTCGGATGAGAGAGTGCGCGATGTTTTCCGACAAGCAAACTGTCGTACTTTTCTTCTCAATTTGCAGGCTTTCTGTCACTTCTCGCGGGCTTCCGCATCGCACCGGCACTGTTTCCCAGGCATGCACGAGTGCTTTTGACGTTGCTACAAATGCGAGCGCTATCCATATATGCCATTTTAGGGTGAGGCAGGATTGTGTCGTGCTGTACTGCAGCAACCTGCAGTTTCATGCAGTCTTTTCCTGGGAGCTTAACTGAAAGGTTCCTAGTGAACAGGCAGAGTTGAAAGCGGGAGCTTGTTTAATCCCAAGGAAATATTGACAGCTAATGTTTTGCGACTATGTGTGAGAGGAGCACCTCTAGGTGCGTGACCTAAAGAGGAGGCCGTGTGACGCCGAACCAGGAGTCAAGGCCCTTCTAGAGAAACCAAAACGGCCTGTTCTGTTGCCAGATACCGCACCGTCAATATATCTGGAAAATCACATCTCCTTGTCGTCCATTCCTAAAATAAAGAAAGCCATCTGAATGCGACGTGAAGTACGTGAAGCATGTTAAGACGGAGACATTGACGGCTCAAGATACGGTGATGCACGCTGCTTGCGACAAGGAGCGAGATGAGATGCCCAGGGGTGTCTTGCCGCCACCCACGTTTGCCACGAATCCACGGACTATTATTAGTACCACTCGTTCAAAATTTCTTAAAATAAGCGCAGGTGGCAGAAATGAGCGCACCCATTCACTGTAGAGGCGGCTAGCGGCTCATGGTACTAGCTGGCCTTGAACAGCCGGACCTTTGCGAACAGCGTGCGGGGAGCGTACACCCGTTGTCTGCGCAGTGCACTTCATTGTAACTTCGTTGAAATGCCAATGCAAGCCTTTTTATACCTCCTAAAAAAATTCTTGCTCCGTCACTCAGGCTTACTGCAGGGATAAATCTTGGATCATTTGCCCTCTTTCGAGAATGTCAGTATTATCTAATTCTGTGTAGCCGCAGGGACAACTGCGACTGAAATCAGATTAAGCGAACATCGGAAGAACTTCAAAAAGGGGTGCCAGCAAAACACAAAGGACAAGCACACATGGAAAACGTGTTAGACACGGATGGATGAGCGTCCGTTCGTGTCTAACGCCTTTTCCTTGTGTGCGCGTCCTTTGTGTTTCGCTGGTACCCCTTTTTCAAGTTCATCATGCACCAACTGGCCAAAGAGCATGCGCTAATGCATCGGAAGAAGTTTTGCTCAAATTTCATTCCGGTGGTAAATGTATTTGGGTTGAATGCTGCAGTAGCAAATAAAAATCGGCAAGCGTAGAAAATTATCATACTGCCATTTAGCTACCTTATTAACCAAAGTCCTTGAGGAACTCTACACGACACCAAGTTCAAATTCAGTTAACGTAGGGGAAATGTTATGTTTCTGTTGCGGCGAAAATTTGAGGTTTCTAGCTCACTTATAAGAGTTACAAATGATTACAGAACCCTGGTTTTTCTCGACTGCAACCACCGACTACAAACACATAGGGGCTTACAGTAACTTTTCTCAGCGTCCTCGATGAACTTCGCCAGACAGCATGTTTATATTCCGTGAAAATTAAGGAAACGTTAATGGTTATGTGTAGACAAACCAGCAATTGCGGTCAAATTACATAGGTAAGTGATCCGGTCAGTTATCAGTGAGTTTTACGAGTGGTGCAACATTGAGCATGCTGTTCAGGCATAAATACAAAAGCCGCTAAGAACATACTTAGGAAAATTGAGCTATCTGTGTGCAAAGTAAATGCGTATGGGCTAAACATAGCATTCGGGAAAATTCTTAATGAAGTGTACTCAAGTGTCACCATGCCGTTGTCAGCTATGTTTCCCAATATCGTGAGAGAACTCTGCGTCACCCAAACTTTAAATTTAGCGAGAAGGGCGGCCATTTTGTGTTTAAGGTGTAGCGAAATTGTAACGCTTCTAGCTCACATAGCAATGTTATAAATTATTACGGGAACTTCGTTTTTTCGGATTTCGTTCATGCAGTATATGAGCTTTTCCTGGTGTCTACGCTGAGCTAAACGAGGTACCTTGTTATGCTTGGTGTACGAGTTAGGTAATGAGTAATGTGTAGCCAAAGCTCGTGTTTGGAGTATTGTTCGGGTTGTTAGAATAAATTTCATATCCAAACGCTCCGGATTTTGTTGAGTGCGTCGTGCCAGCGGCGCAGAATGAAGCTCGGTGCCATGGCAGACCTTCTAATCTAACCGAGACATACTTTAGTGGAAATGGGAAGGAACAAACAAAGAATCACTGTAGTACGATTGAGGGTACAATTGCTATGGGTTCGCAACCCTCTCCCTTCTTACGTTTATTGGTATTTTGTTGTAGCGCTCTCCTACATGCTACAGTGATGTGATCATTACATTTCTTCACCCACAATTTTTATGGAGAGGGGAAAACACCATAGACCGTGGTAAAGGAAATGGTGCGTGGACGAAGCGCAATGCTGCGATGGCTGGCACACTGCTCTCACGATGATCGTCATACAGGACTGGTGATTGGTGTGCCGGCAGACCGCCCTCAGAGCCACTCGATGACGATTTGGCTGTGAATTATTGATACGGGGCACCGAAGGACAGAAAACCTGAGCACGTTGTCCCGACCAAGCATTCTGGGCTCAACTTCCGGTGCTAGGCACCATATGCTCTGCCGATGTAGGGTCCCCCAATGTGCTCCGGTTACACCTTGCATTTCTATGCATATCTCGTGTAAAAAGCAGTAAGTACGGATTTTCGAAGTTTAATCCGCGTCTCCTTCCACCCATCTCAAGCCTCCAGCGAACCATTTGCCACTTTCCTTAGCCGCAGTTCTCACTTGCACGCACATTTTTTGGCGGTGCGTTGCAAACACCCAAGTTGAGAATAACACCCGTACCCTGGAGGTGAACGAAGAAAATTCTAGATGTCTACTAATCGAATAAAACGTTTTAGGCGTCGCTCGCCAGCGCTACCGATTAGTTCCTATTTATACATGTCCTAACAAACATAATGTATTAGACTTCTCTTTTTTAATGAAAACCTTCACACCAAGCTATGATTCGGCTGCCTAAGTTCCTTGCACAGGCGGAAGAGCTTAACTATGCACTTAGGAATTACTCACTGACAACATATGTTGGCCAGATGGTTTTTCTGCTTTTGAGTTTGGCTGCAGCACCATTTCATGGTTCAGTGAACGAGAATTTTCCCTTTGTATTCATTGTGAACTCGCAGAATAGTCATGCCACGCTCGAGAAAGTAGTATCACAGTTTAAAAAAGGAATCATCGTTTTGCTCGTAACTTCCAAAATTAATTCTAATGTACTGTGCAAGGACATGGAGGGGTAGTTTTGTCAATAGTCTTCCCTGATATATTTGTTGAACTTCGTTTTAATAAATAGAACAAAGAAATGAAGATGAAGTATACTAGGGAATCGTTGAGAGATGACCATATGGCTGCTTTATTAAATCAGGGATTGAAACGACGCAAGGGATTGAAAACAAGCCATAGCTAGGTCAACAAATCCCTAGTATGGTTAAAAAATTGTCGAAAAAACCTGCTTGGAGTGTGTGCATTGCGTGCATGTACTCTCAGTGCAATCTTCAGAATTGCAAGGCCCTCGATTCTGATAACGCCCAAGATATACTACTTCCGAAGTATTGCCTTCTTCGCGACAATCTCTTCTTGTTCTTCACTGGCATAGCAATCTCAGGCACCGATTTCGCTACGTGACAAAATAGCTCCCAGAGATGAGAACGAACACTGGATACGAGTCACAGAACGATTCTCCATTTTAGGCTATGTCCTTCTGATGGCCTAGAACGATTTGAATGCCTGATGCACGCCACAAAATTCAACGACCCATACTAAGAGAATAAGAAAAGGCGCACTTGATGCGGCAGAGAGTGGTAACCCATTCTCCGCACGTAAAGTATTCATCGAAACTATCGTACAGTCGGGCAATCGTAGCAATGTTTTTTTTTTCTTCTTGAGAAAGCGTGCATAGCTGTTCATGCCATGCCTGTTTAAAATCTTTCGTTTCTACTGGATTTTCTGGTGCTCGCATCTCGTTATTGAAGAAACATGTTTTCGTGAACCGACATCAGCCTAAGAAATCATAATGGAAAGTGCTGTAAACAACTTAATTTCTTTCCGTACGTTGGCGAGAACTGTTGACCGTTTGTACGTGCCATATACACTGCTGCTATATCTTCAACAAGTCAAAATTATTAAATGTTCCACAGCTGTTCTTATATCTTCTCGAGCAGGGAAGACAAAGTGTGCTCCCTTGTTCGAGACAACCTGAATTATATCCTGATAACAAACAAATGAAACCGCTATGGTGAGTTTATTCACTATTTGAAGGCATGTAGAAAAAAAAGCAAACTGACTCAAAGGACTAAGAGGTTTACGATGCGTGTAAAACAGCTCCAAGTGAAAGAAATTGGCGACGTGTAACACAGCGAAAAAAAGCTGGCTGTGGAATCGCATCACTCTTAGTCACCTTAGGTCGGTTTTGTTTTGGCAAGCATATATTGCGTTTGTTTAAGTAGGGAGCTTAACCAACTAGCCTAAGACACTTTCCTGAAATTTCAGAAATTTTTGGTCGTGGCTGGCGGGTACGGAATTGTGTTGTTCGGCCACAGTACTGCAGTTCTGTTTACCATGACGTCGTACAAATGGCCCATGCCATGTTTACATTGAAAAGTTCATGGCTGAGGCCTGAGAAAATGGGTAAATGGTTATGAGGAGTGGAACCCTGGATACGAAATCCTTTGCTCTGTTTTCCTTTTACATCTGTTGCTGTGGAGATATAAAGTCGAGAGCACTTAGGGTACTCCATTTCTCAATGTTTTATTACAAAACATGAAGGAATAAATATTTGATATTGCAAACATAATAACTATCCTGATGAATAAATAACAACATTGATCATTACTATGATGACTAGCATACAGCAAATCAGGTGTGCGTGTAGCATGCGGTAAAGGAGGTGAGCGAGAGGTACTGGGATCGATACCCAGTACCTCCATCAGATTTCGCGTAGTAGTGACGGTGCAGAAAGCAGCAATGCTGTCAGTGACGAAACTAACGCTTTAATGCGTGACCCTGTGCTCTCGGTAACAGGCTACACTCAAATAATGACGACAGCGGTGAACACAGTCGTCGAAATCTGATCTGCTTGTCAAGCGCGTCGGCTTTCAGACATGAGGCATCGAAGGTTCCAGAGTAATCGGTGGTGCCCGCGTGGCTTTCAAAAAGTTCTCCACAATTCGCGTCGCTCATGCAATCGAATTACACAAGCTTCCGTGACAATAGGCACGAGATAAAACCATTCATACCATTGTAGAAACTTCCCAAACCTGCGGGCGCATCCTGTGCGGAGCGCTAACATTTGTTAGGTGGTGAAAAAGCGGTCACCGGAAAAATATAAACAAGTCTACGCGTCAGTAACTAGGCTTATCAATAAGTAGCAACATAATTCGATACACTGACGCTTAGAATGCAGCAAAGGAGGTGTGGATTGACGCTGGCAAGGCTGGGCTCGATCGTCCGGGTCACCAATTTGTAGGAGCTGGCGCGAAGATGTAGCCGACGAAGCCACGGTTTATTTAGGTCGGCCAGCCATGGTGCAGCGGGATCTCAGGAGCAGCCTACACCGCGGCAGCTCAGATGATAACTTTAATGTTCCGCCATTTAAGGAGGCCTCCTACTCCCCGTCCCCAGCACACAGGCATATGGGACGGGCGCTGGCACGTTCACGATTAAAAGCAACAAAAGAGGTCTTGACTCTTCCCGGCTTCTTACGCCAGGTGAATGGCTTGTTGCTGTGGAGAAGGGTCCTGGCTCCGCAGCAGGCCTTCCCATGCCTCTCCACAATTAATATTCCGTTTAACCCCTAGAGTGCTAGCGCGTTCCCAGATTATGCAGCCGAGGGTCCCTCCAGCCCCACAGTGCTTACATTTATCGCTTTCTGTGTCATCTATCTGAATATTATATGCCCAGACCGGGTTCACGAAGTTCCCAGCTTGCAGGCGCCGCCATGCGACTGCCTTCCTATTGTTTAGAGTTTCATCCGTTGGTGGCACCAGTCTCCTGCACATCTGATAATGTTCGACAATCTCCGTATGATTTTGCAGACGCTCGTCCATGTTCCGCCAGAGCTCTCTACTTCCGGGTAGCTGTGGAGCTGGCTCACTGCCGACCACTCAGGCAGAGCGGGCTAGCGTGTTCTGTGCTCTAACTACCTGCACACGAGTCCTCTTTTTGTTCGCCCCCTTTGGAGGTGATAGTCGCACCGCTACAGCGCCCCCATTGAAGCGCGTTTGAAATAAAGTCTAATCGTAAAGTCCAGGAAAAGGAGTTCAGTAAAGTGTGTAGATGACGTCGTCGCTGATAGCGTCGGTTTCGCGCAATCCGAGAGAAATGTAACTTGCAGCATCGGCAATGTAGGTTGTGAGCGAGACGCGGCCACAGTGATACCGTAGTTTGAAATTGCGAACTGCCGCAGGTTCTCGTAGAAGCCCAGGCCTGCAGAAGTCGGAGCTCCAAAGTAGGCCACCAGGCAGCTCGGGACTTGCATGAAGATAGTGCAAGTGTTGGTCACTCATGCTTTTGACGTAGAAGAGGTTCTCTAGCTGAAGAAACCAGATGTGAGAGCTGGTCCTGCAGTTCTTCGATGCATCGGCGGAAGGTGCAAGCATAGAACATCGGAAGGCTCACCTCTGGCTGCTTGCGGTAAACTCTCGAACGCCGGTAGGATCAGGGTTACGGTGGTCGGTGCATGCTTCGCGAAGGTTGTGCTAGAGGCGTCGCCGGGCTTTCCAGAGTGAAATGTGCACCTAACGGAACCGGTGGAGGAGCCTCTGAATCGGTGATAAGTGAGGTGCTCCCGAACGGAAAGCGGACACCTTGCAGGGACGTTCAAGGAAAGAGAGCGGCGAGCTGTAGAATGGCGAAAAGCTCTTGCGTTTCGCCCAGTAAATTCCTTGGCAAGAGTCTTCACGCAGCTGCCTTTGAGATAGGGAGGAGACTCACGGACCGAGTAGAGCTTTGACGCTGGGGACGGTGCTTGATGACGATCGGCACTGGTGGACGCAGGCGATGTGCGATGGCGGGAGACTGAAATGGCGGGAGACTGCTGCCACTGAGAGTTCGAGGTGGCGTTGTGAACACGGATGGCTGCCCGCATGTTCTTGTGGAAGTCTGGGCCGACAGTGGCAGCCGGAGCATAGAACCTTGTTAATACGGAAGTGGCTGTCCAGCTGGATGAATCAGATGTCCGACATGCCGATGTAGAAGTGTCGGACATCGTACAACCACGGGGCGTCTGCCTGACCGCGTGAGGCCACGTCATTCTCGCGTTGGTCGAGTCAGTGCGCTGATGTAGCATGGCTGGGCTCGGTCGTCCTGGTCACCAATTGGTGGGTTGATGCTGGCATATGTGTGGGCTCGGTCATCAGGGTCCCCAATTCGTAGAAGGTGGCGCGAAGAGGTAGCCGCCGTAGCCACGGTTTATTTAGGCCGGCCAGCCATGGTGCAGCAGGATCTCGGGAGCGGCAGAGACTACGGCCGCTCAGGTCGAGCGCACTAGCGTGTTCTATTTTCGTGCTACCTGTACGCAAGCCCTCTTCTTCGTGGCTTTAGAGGTGATGGTCGCGCCGCTACAGAGGGTCTACCTCAATGCCGTGCGAACGCAATGCTTTTTATTCGTCCATTCTATAGTCCTCGTCAGATTCTGCAAAGCAAAATGTGAGTACCTTGCTCGCTCCCTGTCCGCGCTCGAACAAACATCAAGCATGATTCACGAAGACATTTTTGAGGGACGTCAACTCGTAGCACATTGGCTAAGCACCCTCAGGAAGTACTGCTTCAAACAAGACAAGCTTCCACAGGCCATCGCATACTACGTAATTGTAACAAACACGAAGAACATAATAAACAAAGAATTCCTGGAAGCAGACATGAAGCAAAGCCAGCGATGCAGATAAATGATATATTCGATTGCAAGGCATTACCACGAGAATAGAAACACAACACTGATAAGAAGAAATGGTCGGTGCGGTTTATGACACCACCCGCCGTGGTTGCTTAGTGCCTATGATGTGGGGCTGCTATAAGCACACAATCACGGGCTCAATTCCACATTTTCCACATTATGTTCACATTTTGACGAGGACAAAATGGGCAAACACCCATGCACTTAGATTAAATTCCGCGTTAAAGAACCCTCGGTGGGCCAAATTATCACGGTGTCCCACACTATGGCGCGCCTCATAATGAAATCGGGGATTTGGCAAGTAAAACCCCTAACTAAGCTCGGTTTAGGACAGTGATACCACTTAAAGTAAAGGACATCCAATTAAAAAGACGGTAAGGTGTTCTTTCTACAAAAGAGAGGCGTTTAAAGGCTCCGTATTACACCGAGCGATACATGCCAGTACTGCGTCCAGATAGAAAAAGCTAGATACGCACTCTTCGAATGCAGCGCTGTCCCTCCGGTATGGAAAATGATGATGATGATGATGATGTATGGGGTTTTATGGCGCAAGGGCCAGGTGTGGCCATAGAGCGCCATGTCTGTGGTAGTGGGTGTGCAGTGTAACTATGATTTCTATGAAATTGGTGTGACGTGGCTGTAAAGGGGCCTTAAAATATACGCTCTAAAGTGCGTAAAATATGTGTAATAAAATTATGGCGATGACGTATGACTTGTACTATGAACATATAGATGCATATAAAAAGAATGATGCGATAGGTAAAATATATCAGATTATAAAAAATGCTAGAGTACTACTACCTCCTTAGAGCCCTTGAAGCACAAGGGCCTGGAGGCATGTACTATTCAAAACAATTATCGCAGCGGCATCCTCTGGAGCGAGGATGCTCTACGAATTTAATGGGCTTATAACGTGTAGAACTACATCCTTTAAGAATTCGAGGACTGCCTTGGTGTTAAAAAGCAGTTCCTTACCAATAAACATAGCCGGGTGTAGAGGGATGTAATTACGGTATGCAAGCGGAAAATGTTTCATTCTTTCAGGTTCGGCTTTCCGACACTCCAAGAGGACATGGAGGACGGTCAGCCTCTCACCGCATCTACCACAGGTTGGAGGTTCACTTCCAGTAAGTAGAAAATGATGGGTCCCAAATGTGTGTCCTATTCTGAGGCGACAGAATAGGACATCTGTTCGCCGACATTTCGTTGGGGAGGGCCAAAAACCTAACTGGGGCTTTATGACGTGCAGTTTGTTATTTGTTTGCGCGTCCCACGTGCACTGCCAGTGATTTCGCAGTTTATTTCGTAAGAAAGGCCTCAGGTCTGTGACAGGCACATCAGCGGTAGGGTTAACAACTTGCGATGTGATAGACGTGGCCATCTCGTCCGCGAGAACGTTACCTTCGATTCCCCTATGGCCAGGGACCCAGCATATTATGATATTCTGGTTAGATGAGTACGCTTTACATAATACCGAATACAGTTCATTGAATACGGAATTTTTATGTTTGTAGAGTGACATTAAGGCCTTCACGACGCTTAGAGAGTCTGTATAGATCGCTGCTTTTGAAAGTTTTGATCTTCTTATGTGCTTCACGGCAGAGAGTAATGCGTAGGCCTCGGCCGTAAAGATGCTTGTTTCCGGATGTAGTACATCGGATTCCGAGAAGGATGGGCCGACGGCTGCATAGGATACCCCGGCATTTGACTTTGAAGCGTCTGTGTAGAAATCTGCGCAGGAGTGTTTGTACTGAAGTTCTAGGAAATGCATTCTGATTTCGTCCTCAGGAGCGTGCTTTGTAACTTTTATAAAGGATATGTCACGTTGTATTACCTGCCACTCCCAAGGAGGTAAGAGCTTGATTGTGTGCATTAAGCGATGCTCGAGGAGTGGGACATGCATTTTATTGCTAAGCTCCTTCACACGCAGCGAGAAAGGCTGTCTTATAGAGGGGCGATTGCTGAAAAGTGTAGCGCACGTCATGTCGGTAACGGTATCAAAACATGGATGTTCAGGATTTGAGCGTACTTTAAGGAAATATATAAAGCTGTTGTATGATCTCTGTAGGTGGAGAGACCATTCATTTGATTCGGCATATAAACTTTCAATCGGGCTTGTTCTGAAAGTGCCCGTGGCTAAACGGATGTCTAGATGGTGAACCGGGTCTAGCATCTTTAGCGCGCTTGGGGCGGCAGAGTTATATACCACGGCGCCATAATCTAATCGTGACCGGATGAGGCTCTTATACAGATTCATTAGGCACTTCCTGTCACTACCCCACGTAGTCTGGGATAGAAGTTTCATTAGGTTCATTGTTTTCAGACACTTTTCTTTGAGTTGTTTAATGTGTGGGACGAAAGTGAGTCTATTGTCAAGTATAACACCTAGAAATTTGTGCTCTTTGTTTACAGGTATCTGTTCTCCACACATTTGTAAGCAAGGATCCGGAACAAGGCCTCTCTTCCGTGTAAACAGCACACAAGAACTCTTTTGAGGATTGATTTTAAAACCATTTTTCTCTGCCCACCCTGACACCTTGTTCAAACCATGCTGTACCTGTCTCTCGCATACTGTGAGGTTACAGGATTTGAAGCCTATTTGAATGTCGTCCACATAGACGGAATACAAAATGGCTGGTGGTAAGGAAGCACGAAGCGTTGTCATTTTAACAATAAAAAGTGTGCAACTGAGCACGCCTCCTTGGGGTACACCAGTTTCTTGTGTAAAAGGACGTGACAGCACATTGCCGACTTTCACCCGGAAGGTACGATTGGACAAGTAGCTTTTTATTATGTTGAGCATATTACCATGAATGCCCATTTCCGATAAGTCTCGCAAGATCCCGTATCGCCACGTTGTGTCATACGCCTTTTCCATATCGAGAAATATCGAGAGGAAGAACTGTTTATGTATAAATGCGTCCCGGATATTTCCTTCAATACGTACAAGATGGTCGGTTGTGGAGCGCCCTTCTCGGAAGCCACACTGATAGGGATCAAGCATTTTGTTCTGTTCAAAGAAATGGATCAGTCGCCGATTTATCATTTTTTCAAATACCTTACACATGCAACTTGTGAGGGCTATCGGGCGGTAGCTTGCCACTGAGGAAGGATCTTTGCCTTGTTTTAAAACAGGGACCACAATGGCTTCTTTCCATGTGGTCGGAAGGTACCCTGCGTCCCAGATAGTGTTGAAAAGTGTAAGTAGTGTTACTTGCGTGTCATTGTGTAAGTTTTTCAGCATTTCATACATGATTCTGTCAGATCCCGGTGAAGAGCTCTTGCATGCGCTCAAGGCAGCTCTCAACTCTGCAATACTAAAGGGGCGGTTGAACGGTTCATTCTGCCGACACTTTCTTATGAGTGGCTTGCATTCTTCTATTTGTTTATATTTGAGAAAGGGTTCTGAATAATTGTTGGAACTTGACACACTCTGAAAGTGCTCCCCAAGTGAGTCTGCTTGTTCAAGCAGGGTATCGCCTTGAGTGTTTACCAGGGGGAGTGAATAAGTTTGTCGTCCTTTTATCCTGTTAACCCTGTTCCAGACTTTCCCCTCCTCTGTATAAGAGTTGATACCCGATAAAAACTTCTGCCAACTCTCTCTTCTGGCCTGTCGGCGCGTTCTCCTTCCTTCGGATTTTGCTTTTTTAAAATTAATAAGATTCTCCGCAGTAGGAGAGGCGCGTAGCAGCCCCCACGCTTTGTTTTGTTTCTTACGGGCGGTCCTACATTCGTCGTTCCACCACGGGACGCGCCGTTTGCATGCGAAACCGCTTACTTTAGATATGCATTTAGATGCGGCATTTATAATGAAGGCTGTAAAATACTGAACGGCAGCATCAATTTCTAAAGAGGACATGTCATTCCGTGAGATCCTGGTGAGAGTTCGGAATTTCTCCCAGTCGGCTGTATCGATTTTCCACCTGGGAGCCTGCGGTAGACATTCGTTTTCTTTATATGTTCTTAGTAGTATAGGGAAGTGGTCGCTCCGGTAAGGATTGTCGTTAACTTCCCATTCAAGTTCAGACAGTAGTGACGGGGAGATTAGGCTAAGATCTATTGAAGAAAATGTTCGGTTTGCAAGAGAATAGTATGTCGCTTCCTTCTTATTCAGAAGACAAGCACCAGAAGAGAAAAGGAACTGTTCAATAAGACGTCCTCGCGCATCTATACGAGGGTCGCCCCACAGGTAGTTGTGTACATTGAAGTCGCCAAGAACAACGTAAGGTTCTGGCAATTGATCTGTAAAGGATTGGAATTCATGTTTAGTTAATTTGTAATGTGGGGGTATGTAGAGAGAGCTAATAGTGATGAGTTTGTTTAGGAGAACAGCTCGAACCGCCACTGCTTCAAGAGGCGTTTGTAGCTGTAAATGCTGACACGCAATGCTTTTATGGATGAGAATGGCAACACCGCCCGATGATGCGACACCATCATCGCGATCTTTTCGAAAGGTTATGTACTGTCGGAGAAAGTTTGTGTGTTTTGATTTGAGGTGTGTTTCCTGTAAACACAGCACTTTTGGATTGTGTTGGTGGATGAGTTCTTGTACATCATCAAGGTTTCTCAGAAGACCTCTGATATTCCATTGTATGATTTGTGTATCCATATTTAATGTAAATTGGTGCTGTGTATACGGAAACAGAAATGATTAATTAGATTACAGAGCTCTTGCGAGGCCCTGTAACCGGGGTTTTGCCTTTCTTGGAGCGTTCGAGGGAGCCTCGCCGCTCCTTAGGCGCTTGGTGCGCCGTGGGGATAGGTGTTGTGTCCATTGCCTCTTGTGAGGCGCCGGACACGCGCTCTTGCGAGCGAGACGTTTTTCGGGAGAGTCTCACCTCGGAAGGCGAGACCCCTGCGCCCACCAGCCCGGAGGTCGATGGGGCTCCCTGTGGAATTTGGCTGCGCCGGCTGTTGCCAGCGCTGGGAGGGGCCGGGGAGGTCGAGGCAGCCTCGGCTGCGCCTACCTTCGTGGCCGCTATCGGCCCTGCGGGATCGCTGTGCGTAGCGCAGGCTGCCGCAGATGACTCTTGTGGGGCCGGCAACCGAAGGGTAGCCTGGCCTGGTTGCTGGTTGGATGGAGTAGGCTTACCTACTTCCACCCTGAGGCAGGAGCCAAAGGTACCTGCTCGCTGCACGCGGGCTGGGTACTTGGCATTGGCCGCTGCGACGCTGCCCCCCGACGCGCCGCATCAGCATAAGGTGTGCTGTGAAAAGGTGAGCACCGTTTACGGGCTTCCTTAAACGAAATGTTTTCCTTGACTTTAAGGGTGATTATATCTTTTGGTTTCTTCCAGTTCGGACAGGAGCGTGAGTAAGCTGGATGGTCACCACTGCAGTTCACACAGTGAGGTTTGCCACTGCAGTTGTCGGAGGGGTGGCCCTGGACTCCACACTTTGCACAAGTTATTTGACCACGGCAGCTCTGCGAGCCATGGCCGAACCTCTGACATTTGAAACATCGCCTAGGGTTGGGGATAAATGGTCGAACATTTTTTCTGACGTATCCTGTTTCGATGGTTTCTGGCAGTACGCTGGATGAGAATGTTAGGATAAGATGTTTAGTGGGGATTTCCTTGTTGTCTCGTCTAATTATAATACGTTTTACATTAGTGACATTTTGTTCTTTCCATCCTTCCAGGAGTTCAGCTTCTGTCAAGTCTATGAGGTCTGCCTCTGACACGACTCCCCGTGAGCTATTCATTGTTCGATGTTGTGTAACAGAAATTGGTATGTTACCAAATGTCACAAGACTGCCAAGCTTCTCGTACCGATGTTTCTGAGGGATCTCAAGGAGAAGGTCCCCGCTAGCCATTTTCGTTACCTTATAACCTGGCCCTAAGGCTTCGGTTAAAGATTTTGCTACTGTGAATGGCGAAATGAATCTGGCTTGCTTTTCAGCATTTTCACTATGGACAACATGGTACTTCGGGTAGTTCTCTTTTATGCGGGTCAAACATGTGCTGAAGTCTTCGGTGCGTCCCCTCTTCTGAGGGTGACGATCAAGTAGGCGGGGAAATGCGGGTGTTCCCATGGTTTTTCGGTTTGTGTTCGGCAGCAATGGCGGCCACCCACCACGGAGCCCAACATGGGGACGCTGCAGGCCTTAACGCGTAAGGCTGCAGGCGCCAGCCGTACATAACCTACTATAACCTAATATATTATACCCAAGGGAGGGCAGATACACAAGGTTAACCCTTGCCGCCGTGGAGAAAGGAAGTAATAAGAAGTGAAGTGAAGACAGGAAAGATGTAAAAGTGGGAGAGAAAGTCGAAGATTGGAGAGGAGGACAGGAAAAAGCGACTGCCGATTTCCCCCGGGTGGGTCAGTCTGGGGGTGCCGTCTACGTGAAGCCGAGGCCAAAGGGGTGTGTTGCCGCCGCAGAGGGGCCATAAAGGTCCAAACACCCGGCATTGGCTCAACCCCCAGGATCCCCTTTTCCCCGGACACGGCTAAGCCGCGCACGGCTACACGCGGGAGGGTCCAACCCTCGTGTGCTCGGGTACGTGGTGTCGCAACACACCAAACGCCTGCTTGCGCAGACGCCCCTGCGGGAGGTATGGAAAATGGTGCAACAAGCATTTAAAGAAAACTAAGACATTGAATGCTCATTTAAACGATTTCTTGTTTGCCTGAACAGTTTGCCTGAACAGAATGCTTGTCCTTTGAAGAAGGAGGAACATGGCAGTATTAAGTAAAAAAGTGCAAGAGAGCAAGACTAAAATTACAACTAAAATTAATTATTTATTGTGGGAGTTTCTGTCAAACTAATTATAGAAAGATGGGGAAAATAGAAACTTTGTTGCAATGGAAATTATTTGAAGGAGATGTGGTCGAAGCCTTTCAGTCCAGGGCCCCACTGGCCTCTGCCATCTGCCTGACCTGGCTAATTAAGGACTTTTGTCCTGCCAGGTCGGAGCGGGCGAGCTGTGCCTCCCACTGCTCCATTTTGTTGCTGGTATTTCGCCTATGAGGGTGCTTAGTACCCTCCCAGGTTATATGTATTAGGCTAGGTATGCCACCGCACCAACGAGAGTTGGCCCTATAACGAGTGGGATACATGGCGTTTAGCAATCTTAAATAGGGGAATACCCCGGCCTGTATGTTGCGCCAATCGGCGGCCTCTTCCCTGCTAAGTTGTGGGTGAGGCGGCGGGTATTTTCTGCGGGCTCCACGCTGATGAGCAAGGATGTCTTTGGCATTTACATTTGCGGAATTTTGTGAGGGATAGTGCGGGTTGTTGGGGTTAGAAGAGGACGCCTTCGCTCTGTTAGTGAACCGTCGAGCCAACGCGTTAGCCTTTTTGTTCCCCTGTACCTACGCGTGGCCCGGGCACCAGAGTAGGCGATGATGGTGGTAAAGGATTTGGGGATTATCGCGAGGCTAACCGCAGTCACGTGCCCCTTGAGAAACATGCGACATGTCTCCTGGGAGTCCGTGACCACGACCGAGTCCCTTTGCGAACGCTCCGCGTGAGCAAGTGCGATCGCCACTGCTAATATTTCAGCCGAGGTGGGGGATCGCGCCGTGGCCGACGCGGTAATTTGCTCTTGGCTGATCGCGTTCACGACTACCAGGGGGTACCTCCTTTGGTAGCGCTGCCCGGTCGCTTCTGCATACACAGCTGCGTCCGTGTAGTACGTGTTGTACCTATGGTTATTAGAGTACGCTGATTGAATGTGTTGTGCGCGTGCTTTGCGTCTTTCTTTGTTGTACTCGGGATGCATATTCTTTGGAATTGGGGCTACTGTAATTTTGTATCTCATCGAAGGAGGGAGAGGTGCGGCCTGCTCTGTGAGATAAATGGGGCATGCTGCGATATTGAGTCTAGCCAATATTGCCCTACCAGTTTTTGTGAAGCTGAGGCGCTCCCTCTGTCGCATCAGGGTGGCCTGCCTCAGTTCGTCGAAAGTATTGTGCACTCCCAAAGCTAACATGCGCTCCATTGAAGTACACTTAGGCAGGCCCAGAGCAGCTTTGAAAGCGGTTCGGATTATTGTGTTAGCCTGCTTTTCCTCCTCCCTGTTCAGGATTTGGTACGGTAAGCCGTACGTGATTCGACTAAACACTAAGGCCTGTACGAGCCTTAGGGTATCGTCTTCTCGCATTCTATGTCGTCTTCTATGTTGTGGGCTGTGGATTTCAGGGTCTTGAGTGTCTGTAGTGCTCTCCCGTCGCTCTGATGTCACAAACCCAGGACTCGCATCGTCGGTACCTCTCGGACTGATTGGCCCTCAACCACGATGTTAATCGATCCTCTGGATTAGTAGCCTTTCGCGTGTATCCGTATGACCTCAGATATTTCGGGTGCGCACTTCAGGCCACTCCGTGTAGAAAATTTCTCCACCGCTAATACTGCGCTTTGGAGCGTATACTCCTTATCCCCTAGTGAACCTTTGCTCGTCCACAGCGTGATGTCGTCCGCGTAGAGCGTGTAACCTAGGTCGAGTATCCGATCCAGATCGCGCGCGAGGCGACACATCGCCATGTTGAAGAGAAAAGGAGATAATATAGCTCCTTGAGGAGTTCCTTTCTCAGGAATTTTAAGTGAATCCGAAGTGATTCGGCCAATACTGATGCTCGCCTCGCGGTTGGAAAGAAACGCTCTTAAGTAATTGTATGTGCGCTCACCACAACCCGCGAGTTCGAGTTCCTCTAATATTGCGGCTTGAGAGACGTTGCCGAAGGCTACTTTGAGGTCTAGTGCTAGGACTAGTCTCTCGTCGCCGTACGGTATATTAGTTAGAATTTCGTCTCTAAATAGGAGGAACGCGTCCTGGCAAGACAAACCCGTGCGAAATCCTATCATGGAGTCCGGGAACCAGCTCCGCTCTTCCAGGTATCGCTGCAATCTGCTATGGATAATCCTTTCATAGAGCTTACCCAGGCAGGACGTGAGCGACTAGTGTATCAATCGAGGGATCCTTTTTTGGTATGGGGATCATGATTATTTTAGCCAATTTCCACTCTTGGGCAAGTCTCCCTTGACCCAGCACTCGCTATTGAAAATCTTTGTTATTTTCGCTATGGCTACCGAATCCATGTTTCGAATCATTACATTTGTGATCGAATCTGGGCCTGGTCCCGAGTTTTTAACTGTGGATTGTGCCGCCTCATACACTTCCACGTACGTTATTTCTTCGTCTATTTTAGAGTTCGCCTCCCCCGCGTACTGTCTCTTCGCGTATGACGATCCCGTGGCAGGTGAGGGTCCTATGTACTTTTTCTGAAGAGCATGGACTAGATCTTGGTCTGGTACCCCCGAAGTTGTCTGCTATAATTTGTTATTCTCAGTACGCGTGCTCATCGGGTCTTGCATGCTTCGTAGTATTCGCCACGTATTGATTGTTCCCAGTGTTATTGATAGGGTTCCACAGAACGTCGCCCACTCGTTTTTAGCGAGCTCGTTGGCGTGGCCTTGGGCTTGCTCTGCCAAGAGAGCGATGGGTTGTCTCAGGTGTTTGTTTAGACGTAGTCTTTTCCACCTCTTGGCCAGTTTCCGCCCCTCTTCCCATAAGCTGACCAGGTAATAGTCTATCACCGGCACCTCCGCTGTACGCTCAATGGCTTTAGTGGTGCCCCGTGTGCTCGTCGAAGGAATTCAGTACATCCTCGCATGTTGGTCTGGGCTGTATCCGACTCCTCCAGCGCTCTCTGGAGTTCTCTATAACGACGCCAGTCAGTTAATTTAGTCATTCCTATTGTTCTCCGTATGTTGGGCATGGAGAGCGCTACTGGAATTATGTCGTGATCGCTTCCCAGGTTTTTCTCAAAGGAAACTCATTGTGCGTCTATGATGTTAATTGTAAAGGCATGGTCGGGCGCCGTGTCTCTGCTGACGCTGTTACCCGTGCGCTTCGGTTTGCCGATCTGACTGATTGCCCGTAAGCCCAAGGCCGTTGCGGTGCGCTCGAGTAAGAACCCTTTGGGCGACGTTTTCGGGGAAGTTCCCTTTTTAGGACGCTGACACACAAGATTTATCGAAGTATGGGAAGGTAAACTTGAAATGCCAGTGATACTATACTGAGAAAGTTAGAAACAATCACGCAAAGCGAGAAAACATGATTAAAGAAGAGAGAAATGCTATTTGCGAAGCGTGTCATACCAATGTAATGTTGTATAGTATGTTGTACGAATGCATATGGTTTAAATGGATTGGCAGAAGAACCAATTTGTGTTACACATTCATGTAACATATTCTGTTAGAATGTGTTCTTATGTATAGAATATAGATTGTGTAATTATATATCAAATTTATCAAAGATCGCCAAGAACTAAAAGTGTGTAAGCTCTAAACAAGTATTGATTGTGCTATTATATATCAAATTAATGAAAGATCGCCAAGAATTAAGAGCGTGTAAGCTGTAAATAAGTCACAACATTCAAAAAACTTTTCTTTTGAAAACTGATCGTAAGATTGTGTGCTTTATAAAAGATTTCTTCTGTTGCATTGATGCCTTGTGATTCAGCCATAATCACCTCTAAAACTTGCAAGCTATCTTTAGTGCTGCAGCCAGCCACAATAAACGAGATATGCACATAAAGAATCACTTTGTCTTGACTCTCGTGTTCTTACTGACCATACATTCACAATATTTAGCTGACTGTTCTGTTTATGCCGTTCAGTGAAACTATCTAACTGCTTTCCCGCCAGCTTGGGTCACTGTGTAGTCCATGGTCATATAAGTTGAGCGTAGGGCTGACGTGCTGAGCGATCCGGGTCCAACATCAACCACTTGACCAATGTGGATTACTCTGCATGCGACCGTGGGAATGCGCCGCTTCTAAATTAGTATATTTCTCGTTATCTTGCATCAATAGTTATGCACTTTTATGCATGCACCACTCTTGAATGAACTTCTGCGGCACCAGCTGGGCTCAATTGGTTTGTATGTGCGACTGGGTATGGGCGGAATAGCACCTAACCTCAGTGGCATTGATTGTACAATAGGTGGGACCACTCTTCGTTGAACCACTTTCACAGCAAATTCGGTCGCAGGGCCCGCGCTACGTTTCAGTTAGGAAAAAGATCCTTTAGTATGCATCCGTTCTCTTGGCAGAACCGAATCCGCATAATATATATTCAAGCAATCTTCTGTGAATGTATAGTAAACGTCGTGCGCGGACTTCACGGCTGCACGAACCGATGGGGCAGGCTGTTCTGGAGACGCACGAGAGAGGAGTCCGGCGGCGCACACGCCCCAAAAATTATGCGATTTTGTGGTGGTGGCAATATGCTGTTTCGCTAAATTGCTTCATAAGTAATCGCAACATCGTCGAGATTCATTGTTAGATGGGGTTTGCCAGAACGTTTCAGCATGATGACTTACCTTTTTCACCCCAATTTGTGCCACTGGGCAAATGGCACTAATTATGTGCCACTCTGTCTGTGGGAACAGAAAATTTGGGATGAAGCAGTTTAGGTGATAGGGTGTATGTGCAACTGTGCATGTGTAACTTGGTCGTGGGATATGTGTCAATACGCATCTACAGTTCTTTCACGGCATCTGGGATCACTATGTATGGACCACTCTAGATTAAAAAAAAAAACGCCAAACGAGATAGATCAACCTTGACACTCTACATGCTTCAATCTCTATATTAAACTGTCCGCACTCGTTTATATCGCGCTCTTTCTCTCTTTTGATACCCGCAAATTTATAATGATAATGATCATATCTAATAAGACGTGTCATCACTAGTTGCACACCCATGATAAGAAATTATGCTAGTAGCACAAGCGTCGCTAATCATCTTCGATGGACCGATGCGGCGTCAATTTCTTCTCCTCTAGCTGGTAGTAGGTTCCACCTGACATGGTGGAAGCATCTTTTGCAAGTTTAATTGCTGCAAAACGTGTTAAAGGGTCGGGTACGGGTACACTTACTATCAGTATATCAGTGAGCAGCTTATTCGATGCAGCAAGGCGCGGAAGGTATCAGCAGTCGGCACTTTTGACGCATCACAAATCTCTCGTCATTCTCCAACCGAACCCCTAACCAATCTCAACACTCGTCAGTATTCGCGAGGGTCGAGATCCCCAGAATTTGGGTTGTCTTGCATCTCGGCGGGATTCTGTTACGCTGGAAAGAGAGCCCGGGAAGGTACTTTTCAACGTGCTAACCGAACTCTTGAGCAGAAGATCGTAGAACACCGACATGGTGAACATACACTATCCTGAGTACTTGCGACATATAGACATTTCCTCTGAAATGATGATGATATGATGTTGCATGATTCTTCAAAACGCTCCTCTTATGCACAGCTTTGATCGTTTCTTCAACGCCGAATGCAAAAGCGGTAAACGCGCAGATAACTTGCTCTCCTCTGTGTAAAGATAGCGATACCGTTACACATTGTAGCAGAGAATTTTCGCTTGTGGGTCTTCCGATGTATCATGTGCACTACTAACTACCGCCATGTACTGCATGACATAGCTGAACAAGGTAAGAAACCAAAAAAAGTGGCGCCTCAGATATCCCAACCAAAATATTCGTGATCATCGGTCACTACACTGAAGAAACTGCCGTGAAGTTATATACAATATTTTGTGTCTTATCAGCATTACGGTCAGATGTTTTGTTGTGCAGCAATAGTTTGCCTTTGCAGTCGCAGCCTTTTGCTTTATTTTTTTTTCTAACGAATACATAAAGCTGCTATTGCTACTACTCGCCATTATCATACTTCAATAACTGCTACTAAACTTTCGGAAACAAATGACAGCAGTGTGATGAACACATCTTTTTTATGCTTTTTGCATCTAGCGCGGCTGGTAATATTGCTTGTGTTCCCATTGAATTGAGGGTGTTGTGGTCCTGCAATCGCAGCAAAAATGAGTATCGGAATCTAACCACTGCGGAGCTTTAGTAAATATTTTTCAGCGGCATTTCATTGAAGTGGTTCCTAGCACTACATAGTGCCGCTAGCGCTACTGCAATACTTGTACATATCGACGAATCACATGTGCTATAGCCGCAATATTTCAAGAAAGTGTAAAGACTCTTTCTCGCAGTACATAAGGCAGGCTAAAATGACAGCTGTCTCAGACAGATCTCGAAAGACCACTGCAAAACTTTCCACAAGGCTGAGGAACACGCTTATTGGCATGAATATTTCAGCATCTATTAAAGGCTTGATAAATAATATATCATGCTTAGGAGCGCAAAATAGTTTTGCATGTGGTGCTGTGAGCTTGGGCTCATTCAAGCTTAACTTTACGTACGGAGGAATTGGCATCTTGCAGGTTTCAGCGTCAGTTTAAACAAATAATTGGTGTCAACAACTCGTCGGTCGCTCAAGGTCTTGTTTGCTCGTTGCAGCGAACCTCGTTGACATTCTGCAGGCGACAAGTCTTCCACCGAGATGAGAAACGAATGAGTGCATTTACTTGAATATATCATATATTGAAGTGATCTATTACCACATACCTTAAAAAAGTGTCTTCTTTCAACATGACTAAATACTCTATTGGAGCAGTTCTAGATAGATCAACGTAACAGTGTCCGGTCTATATGTGTCTAAAGCAACTAATTCTCCAGTTCCACGCGTCATTTGGGAATTTCATAACTGCAGGAAAGTAAGTAAACATCTTTATTTTCGTTTTTTTTGTCGTCTGTGGTTCAGAGACAATATTGATTTATTACGATATTTTTGCTGAAAGTGACGTTTATATGGGGTCGTATAACGTAAAACTATTCCATTCTGCTTTTATTGCAATGTGTTGACGTCAAACTTGCTCAACTTTCGACGCAGGGATGGGGCGATGGTGCGCATTTCTGTTGGAACAACGCAATTAAGGTCTTGTTTATTGGCGGTCATACTTTTTTTCCTTTCGAAGCCAATAACATTGCCTACGCTCACAGATTTGCAGTATATAATTGGCTTACAAGGAACGAGGAACGCCCAGAAGCGAAGGCAGCTTCGGTTGGGTGTGCTATCTTACTGAAAGGAAATGTCTGTCTAAGGATAGTGGTGGTGGTGTCTGCGATATGTCCGTTTCCCATTGCGTAGCTTCCGGTGGCTGGTCCAGTATTACGGTGCGTGCAAGAAGGACTTGAAAATGCCCGTAAAATTGAACCTCAAGACATATGGCAGAGCAATTTGGTATACATGCTGAAAGCGCTTGCGAACAATGTACTGCCACGCAATTTTCTTTGTTATACGCAACACAATCCCTTCTTCTTTTCCGTCTTCTATTTCTTGTGGAACAGGGCAGTCTCCTGCTATACCGGAAGAAAAATGTAATTTTTGTTCGGCATAACGTGACATCTTCAGTACGTACACGTCAGTTTCACGTGGTGAGATTTCGGCGTTTCGTAACGTGGTGTTACAGACAGGTGAACTGGCCGCAGCGAGAAAATTCTGACAATTAGCTTAAGGCTAATGACAAAAAAGGCTTCTAATTATAATATTTTATTTTGTTGTGTCTAATGATTCGCATTGTTTGCCTACACATCATATCAGATCGGAAGTATTTGCTATTTCAGTGACAACGTGCGACAGAAAGGTGAAGTGAGTGTGACCCTAACATTCTTACTACTCGTGGAGGGCAAATGGCAGAATTACAATAGAAACAGATTGGAATAACTTCAAGTTATATCGCCCACAATATAATGGCCCAAAACTAAAACTGGGTTCTTCAACCGTCCGTGAAACTGTTACTGAAAACGCTTAGGCTGTTTGATATCCATCTTAGTCTATTATTTCGCGGCAGGGGAGCCCTGACAGCTATTGAGAGGGAACCAGGATAGTTGCTCGTTTCTTGGTGACTTTTTTTGTCCTTTGCACACAAGATGTATGGCGGATGTCGATTTACCTGCACGTTTTTACGCAATCTAACTTACTTTTTCTGTGTATCACTAGGTGCTTGCATGGAATAAATTGTCGTCTCCGTGGGTCGGAGATGTTTCCTTGCGGCTTAAGATACTGGTGCTCGTCGACGATAGTCCATGCCCACAGCACGGTAGAGCACCGGTTTAGGTGAGGTTAATCGGGTGCATGATTTGCGACGAGTCTTCCGATCTTTCCTTCGTTGAGTTTCGTCTTGAATGGCTCTTAAAAGCGATACTGTCTTAGAAGCGGCAATAACTGAGCTTGCTGGTACGTCATTACGTTGAAAATAGAAGGCTGCGATTACAACGCACAGAAAAGAAAGGAAGTTACATATACATGAGCCGACTCATGGTAACAAAGGCTTTTTTGTTGGATGTTTTGCTTGTTTTATCTAATGAGCTTCTATAGGATACTTCACGCTCTCTCTGGTTTCTCACCATATCTAACGTTTTTGCTAAAACTTCGGTGGCTTGGTCACTGGGGTTTCATGATCCGGTTGAGGTAGAGCATCGCGCTGTTCTACTGAGATAATCGGGTTCGAAACCAGCCATTCGAGGAATTGGGAGTGCAGAGTGTGTAACACTAGATATGTGCCACTCTTCAACGAACCTAGTTCAGCCCATGTTCGGTCACATAATATGTGACACTGATTATGTGCTGCTGTTCAATAATCCTTGTTAATGGCAGCTTGGGTCAGTGGGTATGCGTGACCGGTTTGTGTCGCTCATCAAAGAGCATCTGTGACGCCGACTTGGCTTACTTGGTGGGTGCCGTGGAGTATGCCCCCGTTTTCGAATGAAAGAGTCAACTACGGTTCCTTCTTGAACGACAAAAAAAATTTTTCCTTAGAATTTTTCCCGCGTTGGGCAGAATCGAGCCCAGGTCATGTATGTTCAGAGATTCTTGTTTGATTACATGCTATGGCCCACGCCAAGCGGGTACTTCGTGGCGGTGCCGCTACGTATCGCACCGTGTGCAGATGGAAGCGCAAATGTGGAGCACGGCTGCAGTGCGCGACTCATACGTGCTGCTTTTCGATGGTGGCAGTTCGGTGTACCAATACATTGCTTCAATGCTAATTGCATTGCTGTCAATAGCCATCCTGAGATAGTTTCGGCAGGAATTTCCTATTGCCAAATGACACTCGTGTTTGTTAGTATTTCTATGTTTCGTTGTACGCATTGACGTATGAGTGACTACTCATATGCGCTTTTCTTGTTTTTATTTTAATGTGGGAACACTTGATTTTTTCAAGCAAATCTTACTTTGCCTGAGCTTATTATAAGAAGCCAACAAACAATGACACGAAGAACAACACAGGAGAAAATACTTGTGCTTAATAAATAAAATAAACAAACAATAAAAAAATTGAAATGAGAGAGGATGACAGAACAACTTGCGACAAGCGGGGAACGATCCCACAACCTTCGCAATACGCCTCCATACAGTGGGTGGTTCCCCCTGCTGCCAGTACCTTCGAACGGCGAAGCAGCGCAATGTCAAACAGACAATTACCAGCGAAAGCGCCATGTTACGTCTTTGTTGGAAGTGTTCTGAGATGGGGCATGTCTTCGCGGCAACTGCAGAATAATATCACATTTCGCGCAACGGAAGTAGATCCTGCAAGGGTCGTTCCAAGACTTCGCGCAGTTGATGTTGACTGGCAGGTCTGCATAATTAAACAGTGCACCTGGAGGTGTAACTTCGGCACTGGCGGTGGATGTATCACCCGACGGTGATTCATTATTATCAGTTTACTGTTTACCTTGATGTCCCCTAGCTTGCGACGCTTTCGACGCGGGTGACTCAAGACCATTTTGCAAAATAGGTGAGGCGTGCAGACAGGACACAACTTACCAGCACACATCCTTACCAAATAGCTTGGCTTTCTGTCGTTCTATGACTCAAGACCTTCTGCGATAAAAAAACAAAGAAAGAAAAGACCGAAGCATTATATGTTGTGCCACATGAACTTACGAACCACAGATTACCAACCCAGGATTCTACATGTCATCCACTGGACTTCCTTTGTTGTTGTTGCTTTATTGCTTCTTCGCCATTCACATCAACAGAAGGTGCAGAATACCAATACAAATCTTCAATTATTTATGTGCCTTGAAATAGACGAAAATTATGACGAAAAAAAAAAGAACACGCAATGCACTCACTCACTATAATAATTCAGCAAGTGTGTGGTACACTTCTCTCACGCAGTACACGTTTTCCGGGAAGTTCGTTAGAAATGAGCGCATATTTATATAAGCGTTCCTTACCTACATCCATGTTTTCCAAAGAATTTACAGGCTCAGAAGAACTATTAAATCGTACGGCGATCCACCCATGTTTTCAACTTTCAGGAAACAAATTCCATACAATTTGAAGTCGTTGGGCGCAGGTGTATTTCATATACCACAGGAACTCAATACTCCCCCTCTCAGCCACTCTTCTGATGTTGTAGCAGTAGAGATTAGTGTACACTTATAGCAAAATGCACCATCGGCGGCAATATGTGCTAACACCCGCTCTGGAAATGTGTAATTTATTGAGATAGCATTCGCGCTTATTTCATGTTCCACCACGTCGGGCCTTCCCTGTTGTCAACGCGGTTCTCTGTTAGGTTTTCTTCTACATTTAAGGACAATTTATGGCGTCTGTTTCATTGTCGTTAGTATACATATTTTAGCGCTGGAATTGCCATTGTTGTTGGTTTGCGTTAATGACCTGTTATATTCTTGTTATATTCTTTAATGTTTTTGCGAGACGTAATAATGAATATGGAAACGTATATTTTATGGGACCCAAACGTATCCAACAGTAATAAGCTAAATGCTGGTTTCACTAGAAACAAATAGCTTTCTCAGGATAGGCTAGAGGAGGGAAAGAAGGCCAAACAAGACCACCAGTGCGTGCAAGTACCAGTACTGAATACCAATCACACTTCCTTTACTTCTAGAAAAAAAGAAAGAAACCTGGAAAAAGAAATTAAGGCCAGCACTAAGGCCTAGTGAAGAATAACGCTTGTTTTGTGAAGGGCCACTGTTTATCCGCCGAACCCGAGTAAAGCCGAGTCCTCCAGGAAGGACGGGGAGGGTAAGGAACTAAGAAGAGGTAAGGGCGTTTACAAGCGTTTTGTTCAATAAATTTCAGTTAGAATGTGCTCGTCCTGTCTCCTTCTACCTGTGTGTTTTCCGTTGCTTTGCCCTGATTAGTAGGTATGCATCCTTTCCAATTAGCCCAATATTTTACCTTGCTTTAAGCTAATGCCAATGTTACATGAGTACAGAATGTGCTGTGTATCTGCCCTTATCTCCAGATATTTGGGGCAATGAGCTGCGCTCCGCCATACGAAGTTCTAGAGAATTAGTGGGGTGAGGAGAGTGTTAGCTTGAACTTTGCGAAGGAAATGTGCTTGTTCCGTGTTAATTGAAGGGTAAAGTTGAGGTAGAATAGTTCGATTTTTCCTGGTGTTCTTGTAGTGTTTAGTTATTTGCTCTTTGTACACGGCGGCAATTTCCACTCTCGTTGGATTTGGCCAGGGAATCGAGCAGGCACGGATATTAACTTCACGGGCACGTTGATGAATCGGTGCATTTCCGTCGATCCCAGCATGACCAGGTACCCAACGCAGAGTGTTTCTAATGTTCGGGTTGTAGTTACAGGATTCTATTAGAAGGGCATGTTGGTGGGTTTCAAGTAGTTGGCGTTGTATGTTGAGAATGGTTTTGCTGCAGTCAGCATAGATTTTCATATCCTTGCACTGGTGTTTAGTGAATAAGGAGGCTTCTTGTACCTGTATTGCATATACTATCGCGTGAGTTTCTAGACTGCCTGTGCTGCTAATGTTGGAAAATGACCCAGCTATTTGCCCGATCGGCGCGGTCTGTCCGGGTGTATATACTGCATACCTGTATGGCTCCATGCAAGAGCGTGTGGCGTCTGTGCATATTGTGACGTATTTCCTGTCTCTGTGGTGATGTTTTGCTTGCGCTTGACGCTGATGGTCATGTAAGTTTGACGGTATTCTAGAACTTACAGTGCCTGGTCCCACCTGGGACTCTTAATTCAAACAAAGAAAATAGAAAACTACACACAACAGTTAAAGATTACTGCGCATTACATTTTGCCAACTAGGGCACCACTGCTTTGCTCCAGGCGCCAAAGGAATTATGTTATTGCTTGATTCAGTTTACAATTCCTATTAACAAAAATGAGCCTTGACAGATTCTTTAGCAATCTCATCTAGTTTAGCCTTGCATAAGAGTTTCCCTTTGAATAAATTTATTCATTACGTAATCTGCCATATCCTAATACCTTGGCCAATGCGTCATGCTGTTTTAATAAAGGATGATTGTGTGTTTTCCGATCTGTACAGGAGCGTTTTGCATGGAATGTCAACCGGAATTCAAAGAAGGTCTAGAAATAATTTGTAGTTTTTATACGTGTTTGGACGGATGATATGTGACAAACTGTCAGATGTTTTAATGAATTTATGCTCGAGTAACTATTTGCCTGGCACTTGTACTGCTTCTTATGTATATGTGTTGATTTTTCTGTTGTCAATGTTTAAGTTTTAAATCAGGCGATGATCTCTGCAGAGTTAGCACCATACTTACAAGAGCCCGAATTCAAAATAAGTTTACGAATAAATCATGTTCTCCTGGCATGTCGCAATCTTCTTCGAAGAGAAACCTTGTCGCCGGTTGTACGAAAATCATGACGCTACTGTTGGCGTATAGAAAATCATATTTCCAAAAATTGTTGGATATTTCATGTAGCGCGACGTTTTTAAAACTGTACGGTGAGATTCTTTTAAAAATCATCCACGTCGCAAGCATGGTTGCCCGGTTTACACACCACGTATGTGCTGACTTCTACGAAGCGATGTTAGCGAGCCATAACTTGGCGTCGTCGGGCCGCCTTCCTCCAACTAGTTATGCGGCACCACGCGCTCCAATTGATCGGGCGAACCTTGAAGGCTGTTCTGGTGAGGTCGAGCCCGGTGGAAAAATGTTGCCTTCTTCTAGCGTTGAAGCAGACCCGCCGTATGTGTCGCAGGCTGCCCGTCGTATTTCATATTGTCCCTGTTGAAGAGCGGGTCGTCTTGGGCATTCCCAAGACGACCCGAATACCGTATTTGGGCAACTTAGCGTTTTTGTCGAATGCTGTTTTGGTTGGTCGTGTTACTCAACTTCGCCGTGATCTGGCTTAGTACGTTAACGGCATAGTCTTACCCACACCGTATATTTCAGCTGGCTGCCAGGTGACATAACGGATGGTGGCGCGCGGACGGATAATGAGGAGCTTGGGAAACTTTTTATTGTGCCAACTGGTGCCTCCCCGCCCCCCCTCCCCTGCAGAGGTACACGCCTTAGTGCATGTGATAATGACGGTATATTTCGTAACCTATGCATGAGAAAGATGTAGCTTGCAAAAGGAACATTCAAAATCAGTCGTAGGTAAATGCAGCACTTCGTGGATTTTTCTTTTTTTGCATGTCTGGCGTAATCTTTGTTAGAGCTATCATGTTGGATTAAATCAGCTGCCACGTTTGTGGTGCAAGAATCTTTGAAACAACGCAGGTAAATCTTCCAAAAAAAAATGAGAGCGTTGTAAAATTTAATAGCACTCGGAAAACAAAAGCTGTGGCAAAACGAATCGAGCGAAAAAATACAGCTATAACGATTTCCTTTCTGCATTTGCTCGTCGAGCATTCCAGTAACAGCATACACGCTTTACTAACTTCGCCGCACGTTGGTTCGAAACAATACGCGGTGCATTCTTTCTAGTTTGACTGAATCGTATGAGCTTTTAAAAAATAATGCGGTGTCAATTTCGGGTTTACACACCAAGCATGATGTAAAATGTAATGCGCGAGTAAATATCATTATTGCGAGGTCATAGTATTGAAAGCATGCGTCGCTCACACTGCAGTATCCTTAAGGAAAAATTTGAGAGCTCATTCAGTAAGTATGAGCGAATGAGAGTGTTTTCACACACGAAATATTTTTTTTCTGAACAGGGTTCTTTTTCGGTACTTGATGTTGTAAGTTCAATAAATGGCTGACAAATGAGTTCGCAATTGTTCTCATCAAGAGATGTTCTGCATAGTAAGAATTTCCTACGTTACTGAAAAGTGCTTTGTGAAGAACAAAATGGCATGCACCCGTCTAGTAGCCCGAAGCTACAAAAGAACCCGTATGGATTTCGTCTTTAGCTTCTTGCGAGAAGACGGCTGAGTGAAAATTTTCCGGTTCATATACTTGACTCCCCCTTTCAGGCTTCCAAAAAACTGGGGCCCAATAACGCGAAAGTTTTCCTATCTGTTTTTCTTGCAATCTCCTGACGTCAAATTTACGTAACCACCGACGCAAGCATCGGACGGTAACCCACAGCGTTGTTTGAAAAGCTCAATTAAGCGCGCTCCTCATTCATAGGAGGTCAGTTATTTTTCTTTCATAGCGAGTAGCATTGTCTACATTGGACATATTTTTTATATAATTGATTGAAAAGTGGCGAGGAGCATGCTCCAAAGGAAAGGGGTTCAACAAGGCGGAGCCAGAACAATGAAATTAGATAACCGGATGAAAAGTGTGGCGCCGGCGTCTGCGATTGGTCCACTTCCCCTTACATAGCTTGCGATGGCTGGTCTGAAATAGCGGCAGAGTGAAACTGAACGTTAAACATGCAGCCATAACTAATCCTCAGCAGAGTTGGCAAAGTGATGTCGTATACTCACCGAAAGGGCGCAATAACGTTATGCTGGCACGGAAAAATGTTTATTATACGCAAATTAATCAATGCCCCCAGCCCCTCCGAATAGTTAGCGTCAGAGCAATGGGCGGGCAGCCTTTTTTCATTCCTTTCGGAACACAGCTGCCTCCGGCAATTCAGAAAAAAAAATTGTTTTGTTCGAAATATTAATACGTCTTGAACGCGTACGCGTCACTATAATGCGATGAGTTTTCGAGGTTTTGTGCCGTTGCGTGCCAGACAGGTGAATGTGGGCGCAGCTCGGGAACGTTTGATAAATGGCACAGTATTATGGCGAAAAAGGCGTTGAATCAGAAATTATTTTTCTTTCGTTCGGTCTAATCATGCCTGATCAGCCTGCACACGTGATATCAGATCAATTTTCGCGATTTTCGTGACGTCTGGTGAGCTACAGCGGAAAGGCGGCGGTGGGGCGGGGTGACCCGAAAATATTTTGACCAATCATCGAGAAGATCGCAGAATTGCAATGGGAAAGTTTGGAATAGCTTTACCTTATAGCACCCCTGATTTGAATTTCTGCAAAGTGGCTACACAATTATTTCTCGGTTTGCACTTACTTGCAAGACAGCAAGCTGAGACACTTTAAAATTGCAGTGCTGTCAGAGAAAGCCCCAGGATGTCAGAGTGGATTATATAATAATGCAAATAACTTGCTGCTTTCAGGACAAGCCAGAATCGCCGCGCCAATGGCCGCTCGAGGCACTTCGCGTGAATCAGCGGGCTTCTTTCACGCTCGGAAGAACCCTTTTTTATAGCACGTATTGAGCAACAGAAAGTTATATCGTCAGCTTTTCATGTTGTTTCATGCTGCTCTACAATTTTCTCATTGACACTTTTCATCTAATGATAATATTTGAGAAGCTGATTACCTGATTAACGCTAAATATATATTTAGGCGGAACTAAAAAAATAATGGGAGTATCTCCAAGCGACGGCAAACAATATTACTTTTGTTGTTTCCGCCTTCGTGGCATTTCCATATTTTTAAATGTTAATGCATGATAGTTGGGTCACACTGTATAATTACAGACTGAGTGTGAAGTTCAAAACAGGGATAAGGCAAAACCTCAGTAGTTTACAATGTCTTGCAAGTATGCAAAATAAGTTAGTATACTACCCCACTTAAAATGCAGCAAGCTAGCTAGTTCCGATTTGTCGTCTTAATGCCATGACAGCAGCGTTTATCATACAGGTTACCCAGGCTTCTGAACGCCTACAAATTAGGTGGCTTTAATTTAATGTTCTTATCAAAATCTCCACATTATATAGTGTTTAATTTTGCATACTTCCTTTCACAGTGATTTCATGCTATTCCGTGGTTTGTGTTGTCTGTAGAACTTGTTATTGTTCAAGACTTACTTACTTATTTTACTTGTTCCAATTTTCTGTATACTTTTATGTGTTGCTGTGCTGCTTCTGCCAAAATGAACAAATCAGGGGCTGTGGGGTGGTCAAGCTGCTTGTTATCATGTTTTTCCCCTAATCCGTCCCATCTAATTTGTGTGATAGCTAATAAACTTAATTTTTTAATATTTATTTAGTATTTATAACATTAGAAACAGTCTGCGACTTTGTACACTTTGCACTGCTGCATTCATGTCGTAATCAACATTAACTTCTCACGTCATGAAAACTTATGACAAGGGTGGCTCAATAACGTGCAAGCGCGACTGAACGAGGACGTATAAAGAAACAGATATCACTCTGTATCTCAGTATCTGTTTCTTTCTACGTCTTCGTTCAGTCGCGCTTTCGCACTCTATCATGGATTCAAACCAACTAGCCCGCCAACGTGTTTTAATCAATAAAGCATGCAATGAAAGGAACGGCTTCAAGCTTTGTTGCGCGGTGTGAGTACTCAGCGAAGTGAACGAGAGAGTAGAGGCGGCGCTTGCGTCACGCATCGCTCACGCGATGGGCCATCGATATCGCGTAAGGAGCGCGCATCGCCGTCGGTGATATTCGACTGCTTCTCTGCCCCCGAGTAGGCCTAATTCACTTGCGTTTTACGAGATGGAGACAACGCGGCCTCGAACGTGTGCTCATCACCACTTGCCGGTCGCGTAAGCTGTCTCAAGGTAGAAAACAGCGGCCTTGGCGCCAATATATTAGACAGTTCTATAATAGCGTTTGTGGCCTACGTACGTAAAATGTAAGAACATTTGCGGGAGGTTACGCTGCGTGTCCTTTCAAGACCTTTAGTTTACGTTACGCAAACGTAACGAAGACGTTACAAAACAGGGTGCCGTCTGGTGTCTCGTGAATCTATTAGCAACCATACTGTTGTTGCTATGCCGACGCGTCTCGTTAGGCCTACGCGTGCCCGAATCGCCGAGTGATCTCAGAAATTGGACGCGCTCTGTGCTCGTAACTAGCGTTTCATGTGAACTTAGAGTAAGCGAAAGCTCATTTCAATAGTTACTGGTGAACAACGCGCCCGAGAGCGTAGCCATCCCGAAAATTCACGCTGAAGCGGGAGCCAGGGGTGCCACCGTGTTCGATATCGCTATTTCATACCGGCCGTAAACACTAAGAATGCTACACTTTCCAGATAACGTACGTTATCATAGTGCATGTAAACCTCACAAACCCAATAATGTTCGGAGCATGCGCAGTGAAGAAGACGCCATTTTTTTCCATACGTAATACATTTATGTATGGCTGCAAACGCTACTCTAAAAGTGTCCGCTGTCAGGTAGTAGTGAAGGTGAAGAACACACTAGTGGAAAGTGTACATGACGAAAGTAACTTTCTATTTAGCAAATCTGTGCCCAGAAAAGCAAGTGGATTTCAGCGTAAGACCTGGAACACACATGCCTTCTAGAAAGTACTGGACAATTCGCGCTGCGCATACAATTTGATCACACAAGCTTCGGTGATAAGAAACACAGCAGATAGACTCAACAATAACCTCTGAGTAAGTTCCAAACCATGAAGGCGCGTCCTGCGCTGAGGGATAACTCTAAGTTCTTACCAGGTGAAATGCAATCCCTAAGAAAAAATAAATATATCTACGCATCAAAGTTCACCTTTTAGAAAGCATCGTGTCGATGCTACAAAAACGTGTGCAAAAAGAAAACTGAAGCACACGCATTCAAGTAAAATAATAAAGAAAGAAAGTCCCAGAGGGATTTATTGCGTTTCTCGTAGACGCAATTCCTCTCGAATGAAGCATACGACGGCTTTTATGGAACAGATATCGGAAGCGAACGAAAATTGCGACAGAATAATCTGACATTTTCAACTTGCCGCTTAATTTTATTGAGAAGAAGAACTGTTTCGCTTTACCAAGAACGCTACGTTCGTTGCCTCCATATTCATTTCTCAAGCCGTAGCGATTTTGCATGTGTCGCGCGTACAGCACGGCTCGAAGATAATGACGCAGTGTCCAAATTGAAGTCTCAGAAGCACGCACCACAACAACAAAAAAAAAAAAGCGAACACCAAAGCGACCACAACAGTCCCGACCGCTTGCTGGACCCTCTTACGCTGGCACAACCACTTTTGAGTCCTACAATATGGGCGTTGTTGCTGTTTTCCTGTCAGCTGAAAATAAGAACTGAGGATGCGATTACTAGGCTCGATCGTTGCCATTTCGCTGTCATCGACTTCAAGCGCAGAAAGCACGATAGCACAACTACAAAACCAGGTAAACAACCTAGTGCGCTGAAGGAAGTTGCATAGCGCTCATGTGACTGGAACCCGCGGAAACATTTATTGCTATTGCTTCGAATTCGTCGGTGGGGGCATTCATTATCGCTCTAAGCTGGATTTCAGCAATCTAAGAGAACCAGCTCAGTGTAGTTGTGACACCCTTTTTTATGACACAAACAGGTTGACTGCGCATGGAGCTCACGACCACCCGAAGTTGCCATCAATGTCTGATCGCCAGCCGCACATTCGCCGTCAACGACGGGTCACACTTCGGCAGGAGTGCGCCTCGAGCATTCGTGTAATTTTTAATAGCAATCGAAAGAGGCCTAGTAACCTTTTTTTTTTTTTTTTTTTTACACAGCCCACTTACTGGTATCTATGAATGCATATAATACATTTCGCAAATAGACTTCCAGGAAATTAATGTAAGTTCTTGTAAACAACTGTTTTCAGCTGTCTGACTCATTGTGACAGTAACAGTAATGAAAAGAAGTAGTACAGTACGTCACCAGACGAAAGCAGAGTTTTCAGCTTGTTCAAAGAGAGAAGTGTGATGCTGCAGCACATCCCATTGTAGTATAGGCGGCTGACATTTTATGAACAGCTGAACGCGTGCCTTAATCCAAATACCACATTCTTACTTCGGATTCCTATAAGTGTACTGTCGATAAGGAATGATTGACAACTATCATTGAGCAGATGTCTGCGTCGCGCGTTTCATAAGGAACCAGTGCCCCTGCGCCGCAACCTCAGCCGCCCTGCTGCACTATCGTTCGAAAAAGTGCTCACTTGCATAATTTCACCAATCGTCGGAGAATCGAATGGGTGTTTTTATTTCTTACAATACGAGGAAAAAAAACGAATATTCGACAGTTTCGAATCGTCGTTCTAAAGGAATTACTATTCAAATAGGAAGCACTATTAAATTTTACACGAAATAGGAATGTTCACACAACCGTGCTTATACACCAGATATACTTTTGAAAGCCCTAATAATGAGGGCTCCAAAAATTGGCGGTTCCAAATAAATGATCGTCCCTAGCACCCGCGCCGAGAAACAACCGATCTAGGTTCAAGATTGGAAGTGTAAGTTGGCCTCCTATCAGCACATGCGCTGCATACCCCGTACTTCTAATATCGTCATGGTGACACCACGCCAAACCCCAAAAATTGAAAGAAAAAGCACGCATGTTGAAACAATTTTGTTGTTTGCCATTACGCGTGTGATCGAGGTGTAAAGACAGTGCTTTACGATTTCATCTTATTGCGAAAGAAGTAGACGATGCGCATCGTAACGCGGCTTGCATAATAAACTTCGCATTGGGAAAAGATGACTTATACTGTACCCGTTGGTTTGAAATACTTCACCCGGCGCTTTTTTTTTTCCGATGGACGGCACAATTCTACCTTTTTATTTCGTTTAAATAACTTTTAGACGTTTCAAATTGTGGAGTGTGCTTTGCTTAAGCAGGCACTTTAATAAATAATGATTTACGTTTAAGCGCCATTCGGTTTTTTTCTGTTTATAGCTTTCGGCTCCAGCATTACTGATATACCAGTGCTTTAAGCAATATGAATATTGTCACTAATGTACTTTTGACTGCAGGTACAGTACCATGAATGATAACTGCCTCGTAAGGTCTGAAGTTGGTCGGGAAACATGTCATACCGAGAGGCGACATATTGCTTTCACAGCACACATTAGTCTAGTGGTTTAAGCATATGCGTATTTCTCATTCAACGCGATGAAGTACTTTATCTTCACTGAAGGAATGTAGAAGCCACAGCCACAGCACTCGTTCCACCATTGGAACGTTCGACCGGCGCACAGCATCGCTAGTTTGCTTTCCGACACTGTGCACTCACCAATATTTTTTCTTACAGTTTCCGTGGACTGATCACGAAAGCAGATAAGTCCAACACAGTGAACCAAACCGCGACCTAGCAATGCATTCGGATTGCATAGCGGTTCTCAAACACGCAGACAGTGCTAAATGTGACTTCGCCACCCGGTAGAGTACCGAGAAAGAATCTATCAATCACTTATCGTCTGACACATCCGTGAACAAGTTCTAGGCAAAGCCCTAGTCGATTCGTTGAGAAGTAATCATTGACGTCTGCAATGACGCACAATGGTCTTGCCTCAACCTAACTAGGGAATCCATTAGTTAAAGCACCAGTGAAACCACCAGTGAAACCACCAGTAAAACCACCAGTTAAACCACGATTGGTGTCAGCTGTCCAGACCTGGTCGAAACCAGAATGGGTAAACCGATGGACGGTGAGTAATTATGTGAACTAATGTGTGCCTTTCTGAATGCCACGGCGGAACAGCTCGCGAGGAGAAGCAAAGGTAAGCAAAGAAGAGTCGCAACACAACATCTCTCAGTCAGCGCGGTGACAAGTGACTACATGTTCTGTCGACTGACATCGAACGTGCGGCCGCACTCACGTATTGATTCCAGCCGGTACCATTTCGTGGTTTTGGTTAGGAGCTTGATTTATTCATTTTCTTATTTTTAAATAATTCGACTTAAGATTCTACTCACTATAATTCAGACGGCTGTGACAGCCTATACATGTTATTTCAAGATTTACCGTCGACTACCGAGGCCTCGCATTTTTCTTGAATAGCTGAAAAAATAGAATGTTTAATGTCTTTTCTTGGGGTGTTTTCAAAGAAATGTTCATTCGCCCTAATTTGGCGAACTATTCGGAAGTCTTGAAATAAACGCAAAGTATAATCGAAAACAAAGTTTACTGGAAAGAAGCGTTCGAGTGGAAACTTTTTGGAAATATATGCTGCATGTTCTTACCCAATTCTCAAGAAATGCTTGCTTGCGTAACAACTCTACAACTCTACAGCGGAACCATGCCAATCTTGGCATACCCCAAGAGGGACGGCTAGTGGTTGCAACCTATAAAAAGATTGGATGGATGAAGGCGCATTTCACTGACGCAAAATTTCTGTACTCGTCGCTTTTGTTTCAGTTGGTTCTGAAATGGGAAGAGGTTTAGTAATAACGCCTGATTAGGAGTTTCATGCATTTGTATTTTTGTTGATTTCATCCATTTCATACGCAGTTCAATTATTTGTCTCTCCTGCAGGTGCTTCTAAAGGCAATATATTTTCTGCGTGCTTTATAGTTTGCCGCATTTTACAGAACCAAAACCTACGCATCCACGAAGGTGACTGTTGTAAACACGTTCTTGTGAAAAGCTACGAAATTCTCGTTCAGGCTAAAAAGAAATTCGAATGAAAGGTAAGATCTCTGTTTCATACCACGATGCAGGTTTTCGTTAAGACTTTTCAACCAAAGCATGAAATGAATTGCTTCATTATGCATGATGAAGTTGATTCATAAGCGTGAGTAACTGTGGAGAGCCCACATACAAAAAAAAAGAAAAAAAAAATGGCGTGTGAACTGGACGCTTTCAAGAAACAACACTAATGGCAGTTTGATCCCGAATATACCATAAGTACAGTTGCTCGATGGATGTTTGATTCATTTGTAGTTTAAAAAGCCTGCACAATTGCACCTAGGCCAAGAAATTGCAGTTCTACTTCATCAATGAGCACCACCAAGACAGCAATGATCAGCAAACTAACTAGCCAAGCAACGTCTACTTAAACATACGGCATTCTATTCGGGCAGAAGAAATAAAATAGGAAGTAAGCGGACCGATAAATCTGTGGCGTAACGCGAGCGGATCTCGATTCACAGTGCCGAACCATTATTAGTGATGGCAACCATCTTTGGTAGTGTCCAGCTGACAAAGTGCGCTTATTTATGGAACGTTTCTTCGTTTCTTGTTGTTACAAACGCACATGGCCTGACATTGATGGGTCTATGAAGGAACCGGTTTTGCGGGACGGCCTGAAACGACTCGTCGTAAAAAAGGCCTCTGGCAGCTCGCCGTTTTGTAATCCACCGTGAAGAGCCCAGCCGCACGTCGAGCGCTCGTAAGCTTTGCCACAGCGCAAGTTCGTCTCACAGAGAAACAATCTTTACGGGTAGGCGGCACACATAAAGGAAAACTGTCTCCTGGAGTCGTTTATCACAGTTACTCCAATGTACTGTTGTTCTTTTTCTCCACTGCCAACGTATATATGTATGTATACATATATATATTTTTTCGTCCTGTCGTGGGATTCGTGCGAAGACAGCTTTCGAAAAATCTAGCAGCCGCCACCGCTTCCATCGTTAATCGCGTAAATCGACGCTTGGCATCGATTTCCACTTACGATTTTGCTTACTCCCATGAACGCGGTTTCAGATGCACGAAGTTGAAGTTTGAGCTGATGCCCTGCGCTGACATTATATCCCATTATTTTGTTTTTCTTACTGGTTCTTACTGGCAAATCAGCTGTGATATGACGAGCTGATACAGGTCATCGGGTATGTTATATATATATATATATATATATATATATATATATATATATTAGAGCGGTCTTTCGCCCACGTGATAGCAAAGAATGTCGCAGTGGACCAACTTCTGTTTATTATGAATCACGACATGTATTGAGAGCAATATGGTTCGCATTGCTAGCACGTGCTTTTCTCCATCACGTCACTGAATACCCACAGAAACGAGAACAAATTCTTAACCTTTAATTGTGGAAAGCGATAACCTTCAAAGATCCCTGACTGCTCTTCACGCTTCTCGGCAACTGCAGCGTATGTAACCGTAACGTTTGCCGAGAAACGCTCGAGGCGAACGCTATGCACGAAGATACGCTTTCTGGTAGAAACGCGGCCCCTTTCGTGGGCCGCGATGGGTGGATACATTTTATGTAATCAGCGTCCCCTTTGGAACGGGAGGATGGGTTGCGCCCCCGAACTCTTGCTAATATACTGCTTAGAGTCCTACCTAGGTTAAATAAGGAAAAAAGAAAAAGAAACCCAGTATGAGTTTCCATTACCAAATTTTCTGAAACCTGACCCTCTATTGGGAACTTTGTTTTTGTAGGTCTCCATTTTTTTGTCGTTTCCCCACTTCTCCAATCTACCAATCGCCTGTTAATAATCTCTAGTGCGGACATGCTTACTTTCCCCCTGCTCCTACTGAATCAAACGGCTTCAAGGAGGCCAGTGGCGTCTGAATCGACCGCTGGGCCGATATCGTCACATTCTAATAAAACACGATCTATCGTTTTCCTAGGTGCAAGTTCTAAGGCATCCTGATCTCGCTTCGAAAAGTAATGAGCTTCCCTTTGAGTTATCATAAATTGTTTCTTTCCTGGTTTTCTTTTTCCTCTAAAGTAGTCACTCATGGCAGGTTTCTATTCCATTGCCGTCACGCATGTGATTATCTCAGCCTTTCTGAGTTTCCGCTTGACGTTTTTTGTTGCCGTGTTGCCCACCCTAGAGGCCGCATACTTGCTGGTAAGCTTGCTAGTTACTTTCCTCTACTCTGAATCAATGTTTTTCCTGTACAAATAGCTCAACACTGTCCCAGCCGGTGAAGCCGAGCGCCATCTGGAAGTGTTTCAAGGAACCGGGCCCGCCGCTACGCGTACTCCGACATATTCGCGCGCAGGCGCGCGCTAATGGCGAATGCTATCGGTGGTCTATAAATTGTAGAAACACAGGAAAAGGGGTTTGTTAGACTTTTCGCGGGACCAAATTACGTTTTCTCGTACAGTCAAATTACAGTCCAAGAGCTATCATGTTGATAGGTTGTGCGTAAGTCCTAGTTTACGCTTTTTCCATAGTTTTCAGCTTGAGAAATTCAATTAGTTCTATAAATGTGTTGCGTATCATGGATGGCCTGGTTATGCGTGGTTCGAAAATCTTTTTGCCGATGGCGTCTACAGCGCTTGTCTACGTCGTCCTTTTTGTCCTCCGTCTATGTTTGCGCTGTAAGTGACGAGTTATACCAAGGGACGCCAACGCCAGATTTTCTGCGATGCGGTTTCCTTAACGCTTCCGCGTTAAAACTACTCACCCGTGTAAATTATGGACGTCCAGACCTAGGCTATCAAATACTCGGCTGTAAATACTGATGAGCAGGAAATTGACATTGATGCACGCCAGTTTAGACGTGATATAAAAATTAAATTATGAATCATGACATATCCTACATCTTTGTCGAAAAAAGCGATGTATATGCATATGTGTATGGCTTTCTGTTGCTCTCCAATTTGGCGAAATGAATAATTCCTATGATTTTTTTTCTCTCTGCAACACGCATGAGAAAGTATGCACACACTTCTTGCAGCATGCATGCAAACATAACTGTATCAAATCCAAAATGTACCTGTATGCTGAACGTAAAGAGGAGCAAATGCCTGTCAAATCGAATGGGTTTTAGCCATTGCTGCTTCTCGTGTAAGGCTTACATTGAACTGGAAACTTAACCTAAATACGAACGTACATCAACTCAAGTTAGCTTGGTTTCCCAGTTCATACAAATATATTGGCGCCAAATGTTTTTCTGCAAGTTCACTATCTTGGACAGTTTCTCGAATGCATTTCCCAAAATTGGATTTAAGATAAGGGAAACGAGCGATAAATATTTCCGCATGCCTTCGCACAACGTGCAAAACAATCGGTTACTGCTCCGTGGAGGACGAACATGCAAGAAGCTTCTAAAGAACAAAACAGAAGCACGTCAAAGAAACATGATCCGCAGGGGCTTTAAGTTTTCCTGTTTCCTATGGGTTCCTCTCCGGCGTAAACCAATGAACTCTGTCTCACTTGTAGGAAACTACGGCATCACTTCATGTACAACGCGATAAACTAAAGCGAAGTGTTGGCAGGACGCAATTAGGAGCAAAGGGACGGTGATGGTAAAAGCAGCTGACCTACTTTCCGACCCAAGACTCAACTTACTTCAGATGCGCGTGGAAGAAAAAAAGCTTCAGCGGAAGCTTGAATGACGCTACTTGCATTGGCCGCACAAGTGATTATAAATACCAGGCATGCACACGTGATGCTGACTTTTCATTTAATTCCTTTATTGCACTCCTCTCTTTTTTTTTGACAGTAAGTGCTTCGTCCAAGGTATATTGTGCAGTGTTCCAAAATATTGTTGGCGGGGCTGGTATTGTAGTAAAATACCAGTGGATTCTTTACCTCAGGGATAATCCACTGCGAGGGATCTCAGAAGAGAGTGAAACACACATGGCTCTCGGCAAGCCATAAGCTACCCACTGCACAAAGTGGAGTTTTTTTTTAGAGATGTTAATGATCACCACCAAACTTCAGTGACGTTTATAGAGAGAGAAGACGGAGAGTTTGAATGAGCCTCACTGCAAAACACGCCCGGTGAACGTCGTTTTGGTTTCGGCGGTGGCTTAGCACGCTTAGCACGCTTCGCAACAGAAGACATGCTATGAGGGAAACCACAGATAAAATACAAGCGGAACGTGTAAGCTATTGTTGTGCGCCTGCGTTGACACGTGAAATAAAAATAAAACTTACCGGAGCAATGAACAGGCATACGTTGCTGGTACAACTGCGCAACAACAGCCGTGACATTCGCTTTCCTAGGGCACAACATGTAATTAGCTGTGTAAATGCGTTTACATATAATGTTTTTTTTTGTTATTCACGTATCTCGCAGCAAGCAGAGCAGACTATCTCAGAGGTTACTCTGAAAGCGCTCTTGGCATATCAGGCGCTTTGATGGCCGTTCCTACACTACTTACTGCGCATAACAAATTGGTGGTAAACAAATTCGAAAGCGTTAGTAGAGGTCGTTATGTATGTTTCCTGCCTGCACTTCCATACCTTGAATGCAAATAACACTTCCATATTAGTACAGACACCCCAGTTCATGGTAAAGGCGATACACAGTTTAGGTGTTTCCATACCAATAAAAAAAAAAGACCCACGGAAGTAGTGATACTATCGATAGAGGCGGTAGACACGTTGTCTGAGTTCTCTCTGTATACTTGCTGCTGTCCAACCTGCACTGCCTCCTTTCTCGAGGATCATCGCTCTGCACTTTCACCTCTGCCGCAGTCCTCTGCTGGACTGTGCAGCTACCTCTGCACAGTCCGTAGAAAAAGAAATGGTAAAACTCTTTTGGATAAATTTGATTAGCTTCTAACGCTCCTGCTTGCACAAGAAAAACCCACTAAAGATGAAAAAAAATACACGGTTGCTGCGACGGACACCGCTGGTATTGAAAATTTCACCAGATTTGCCTAAATCTTTATAATTTAAATTAAGGTTCTTTTCGCCAGCCCATTAAGGTACATGGTATTTAGGAAACAGAAAAGAAAAAGATTGTGGAAAAGGTGAACTAGACGGGAGATACGATTCGCCCAGAGCAAATAACGCAGAACGAGGTCACAGCTGTGCATAGGATTGCACCGAAGCTGGGAAAGGTGCGCGAGATCATATTGTGCTTTAGAAACGAGCAACACCGGGATTGTTGGCTCATAAACAGAAAAAATAAAAGAAAATCGCAATGACTACACTCGTGAGAAAATAACTCCCCTTTACTGTGAGGTCCTGGCTTCAGCTCAGACTTGGGGATAAGGCGCTAGGTACAAGTTTTTCTGGCGCGTGAATTGGAGGGTGCTTGCGGCAAAGAAAAGCAGCGAAGGCGCCGTGCTCATCCAATGTGAGCGCGCCCTTGCATGTTAAATTTATTTGTGAAATGTTCACCTTACTTCTTTTTTTTGCACTTATGACACATAATAAGTAATAATTACGGTTCTACAGAGTGTCTATACCTTGTATTCATCTATAAAACATCGGCTGCAAATATGGCAAGACCAAGGCAAACTATTTCTGGGGAAGACCGCAAGGTGGAGGAAAGGGCGTGATAGGAAAATATTCTCATCCACGCCACTGCAGCACAAAGCTGCCAAAGAAACCATACGGGCTTTTCAGGAAAAAGTGTCGCAGTTGTAAAATAATTCTGCCTGATCCGAACCATTATCCCGGACCAGGACGAAATTTTCTGCAAATGCGAAGCTATCGTTCCCAGAAATTCGAACGGGTGTACTAGGTAGCTTCGCGCAGCAGTGGCATGGAAGACAGTGTTTTCCTTTCACGGCAAGACTAAGCCAAAATGTTGACATGATCACTATTGTGACTACTTCAGTATACTTTAAAGTAATGGCAATTGTACAACAAATATATATATACCCTTGTTTTACTTGAACGCAACATGTAGAACAAGAAAGCCACGTAGCAAAGCGTCTAAGAAGTGCTGGAAAATATCAGTCGCAAGTTTGGTGGACCAAGGGACTGCCTTTTCGTGAGGCGGATGACTAGGTCCGCAAAGAATGATTCACAGTCGCGTGCAATATGACTTCAAACACCCTTGCCCGCGGTTCAACGGGCTCCAGGGCTGCGCGGTCACTCTGACATGAGAAATAGTGGGTTACTAAATACCACTAGTTGAAGCTGTGTTTAGGGGCGCTATAACGTAAAACTATTCCAAACTACCATGTAAAAGCAATTGCTCCACTAAAAATTCACCTAAAAATGCGCAAACGGCTAAGAGGAATGAAAGTGGTAACATCTTCGAAGGAGACAATTCGCAGCTGTACCGAAGAGACGCTATTAGGAATAACTTCGGTAAGAAAGCGCAGTTCCCACTCGAACCAATCCAGGTACAACAGACAAGCCCGAGAAATCAAAATTTAGGCACGAAAATTCTCCTAGAAAAAGCAGGAAAACACGTCCTTAATTACATGGCCGCCAGCCTCGGCGTAATTTTACTACAGCTATTCAAACTCCTGGGTTGAAGAAAGCAAGGCACTGCTAATTCAACACATGTGATTAAAGCGAAGAAAGTTGGCGTTGGATGGTGTGAATGCAAGATGAACTTATCTACAAAGGCAAAATTGATAAGGATGAGCTCGTACGGGCCAGTTGGAGGAACGTCGGCGATACATAGAATGACAATGCGAGTCATAAAATTAAAGCAGTCGAAGTGGGTGACGAAGATTTATATACTGGGGAAACTACAGAAAGGGTTCAGATTAGGTACAACCTCAGAGGAATATATCTCAGTCCTAACTCGATGCATAGAGATTAGAATTGTTCAGAATAGACCTTTATTGTTCAATAGACCCTTATAGCTAACATTGCTAGATAAAAAGGTAGTCTAGGGCCGCGTAGAGAGGAAATTTGATACCTTTATCTCAAGCACGACGGCATATGCGACAATTTAGTGGAGGCGCTAAAGAAAAAATCCTAGGATACCTAAGCGCTTCTTGTGATTTACAAATGCGAAAGCACCAATGTCCAATTGATCGCTCAGTCGAGGCGCGCTCGTGGCGGGGAGTGGCCTCCAATGGAAATTTACGTGCCGTGACCCTGGTAAACACGGCGGCTTGCTTCGCTCAATGGAGGTTTTAATGCTTTCGCATCAATATATAGGGACAACCGAGTATAACTTATATAGGAAGGCCGTAAATGCATTTAGGTGCTATAAATTCACCAAGCAATCTTGGAAGGATGCTGTATACCTTTACTGATGATCGCACCTAATGTGAATAGGAAAGAAATGAGACGTGAAAATAGTGAACTAGGATTTGAATTCTTTTACATTCGTAATGGTCCAACAGTACAGAACGTCCCTGGACTGATGCATGCGGAAGACATGGTGTCACTAGCAGAGAATGCAAACCATTTTGCAGAGCCTTGCGAATGAGCGTCGCAACACTGCGACAATTGTAAGCCTCAAGCTTAACATTATAAAATCAAGAAATATGATCTTCGTTGAATAAATGAGTAAATTAGTGATATCAGTTCAACAGCAACTCGTACCCGTAGTCATCTAATAAAATAACTTGGCGCATACATAAGAGAAAGAAAAGCTTACCCAAGCACTCACAAAGATAACCTGAAAATAAAGGAGAAGCGGGCTACAACAATATTGAAGCATTGGAAACATTAGGATTACAGTAATTATGAGGTGGTGCGTGGTATCTAAATAGGAATAATGGTACCCACGCTAATGTTTCCAAGTGTCATGCTGTGCTTAAAATTGGATATCTTATCAGCGGTATAAGTGACTCCCAGACAAGATTAGCTCACCGCGAAGCCATAAATGAGTCAGTGTACGTTGGCATGGGTTGGGCCTCTTTTGAATTCACGGAGGTGAAGAACAAAGAAGGGCTCAAGAACATGGATAAAAATAAATGGCCGGCTAAAATGCACAAGTGCGTCTACCTGAAAACCATCGACAAAGGACGACGAAGCACAGAGCAATGGAATACGAAAACAGCAAACCAGGAATCATTGAAAACAACATGAGAGAAACAGGAGCAGTTAGTTGGCTGCAAACAATGGAAACCAAAAAGGCTATGGAGAGTGACAAGAATTGGAAGAAAATTCAAATGCAAATCGGTACAATAGCATAAAGGGAAGTGCTCTGCTATTTCAGGTTCGAGCAGGTTCCCTAAGGATAAAAACCTTCCGGAGCAAATATTCGCAACAAGGTGATGCACGTACCATCAGGATGTGATTGAATTTAAAGTGGATGTAAGCATCAACCAGACTGCAGTGGAGAGAAACACGAGATGTGTAGAGTTTTGATGAAAGAAAAGCAGGGGTGATATTAATATGACCAGATCCGTTACAAACATAGGTAGCGGTACAGGGAGATATAGAAGTTTTCAGGAAGAGAAAAAAGATTAAGGAGATCTTTACAAAAAATATTGGAATGAAAAGCATTTATTACATACATGAATTGCTACAGCAGTCTTCGAGACTATTTCTCATCGTTCCGTTTTAGAGGGGACGCCAATAAATCATCATCATCATCTTGAGTCAGTGAGCAGCCAGACGGCATCGTTGCATTCCTTCAGTAATTCGTCGTGTGACCTTTCTTGCTCGTGAGGGTGTAAGCGCGACATACAATCTAAACATGATTCATGACAGTATTCTGTGATCAAACAATGCCAAATGCTCGAGCGTTTGGCGTCCAGGGAATATGTTGAAAATCTCAAAGAGGTTGAAAACGATAACCATGGTTATCACCCACGGATGAAGATTACGAAGTTCAACATTGAAGACATGCATGAGTTTGTGCGGAGCAATTGACATTCCATTGTTTCCAAGATTTAGTATAACATAAGCATTACTTACGCTAGCTCGAAATTCATAGCTAAGGGCTTTTGACTCCGTACAGCTTCTGCTTGATGGGTATCACATCTCATGGTTACGCAATAGAAGTTGGCCTGTTTACATGTGTGTGACCGGTCCTTAGCGTGGTTCGCGCAGAACAGATAACATTCTTGAACCACATTAGTACCTGCGGTAAGACTTCCATTCATCATTTCACGATTCATTTGAAATAAGTTGATTAGGGAAAGAAAGGCAAATATGTTTGATAGTTGGAAGACATTGCAACTAACCGGCAAAGGACTTGCGCCTGCTTGCTGGAAACAGCGCGGCATTTCACAAATTAAATTATCGCACCATCTTGGCGCTATCAATGCTGCATAACACTGTGATCTTTCGAGTGAGGCAAAATTTGCTTATGCCAGCAACATCCGTGACCATCCATTATGTATATAGTTCAATTTTATTTACATCAAGCACCACACTGATGTCCCACGTGTTAACACAAGGAAAATAAGTTGGTCACCACCGGAACATATGCCTCATAGCTCTTACTAGAAAATCCTGCCACAATAGTTTTTGTGGCCGACTGAAAGAAGATTGGGGAGGCCAATATTTCGATGGCAATGATGAGATGCAGGAACATGTGTACAACTTGCTGTTGGGACAACCTATTCTTTTTATCATGAAGGCATGCAAAAGCTACGTATCCTCTGGGAAATATGTATTTCAAAGTCAGTGGAACATATGGAAAATAACGCATTATTTGTTTAAATAAAACAAACTGTAACATCAAAATATCGCTCATATTTCAGCTACGTAAATTCACCAGGCAAGGCAACTTAGACAAATTGCGGTTTAAGGCCGCTGTGTTCGGCTCACCATTCTAGATGAGAAGTCTATTCATGCGTCATCTGTTTGTGCTGAAGTGAACTTGGGTTGAAATCACATGAGGAGACATTATCATATCTGCGCCATATAGGGGGCGAGCTCGACCACTGGAAAACCTGGCGCCGCCAACGGCGTGACGTGTTATGAGGGATCACGCAGACACAGCGGCCTCGTTGGCTGCTTCGGAAGCGCCGAAGGGAGCTGAAAACGAAAATTTAAAGTGCCACCTGCACTGCGATTCTGAATAAATGGGGAGGTTTCGCCGCTTCGGGTGTGTGCTTGACAGCAGTTGAAAGCCATGTAATAGGTAATAGCTGCCTTTGGGGGCGCCCAACATGCTGCAGTGCCGGAAGTACACAATGGAAGCCAGTGTCAGTCTTCACAAGTACCCGCAAGACAAGAGGCTGGGTGAACCTTTGGTCGCGAAACTTAGAACCGGAAAGCCGCCATCGACAACGACTCGGGTTTGCATCAAGCACTTCCGCGAGGAAGATTTCTGATAGGGTGTCGTGGCTGGGATGTTCGGTGAGTATCAGAAAGCGTGCATTGGCCCGCTCGAACACACGCTTTGCTGGGCTACTGTCATGAAAGTTTGGTCTATGAACTTGTTCATTCTAGAGACTGGCAAATTTACTGGAATGAAAACGGAATGGTAAAAAGTACAAGAAAAGGAAGGGCATATGCTCATGCTTGTGTATAGCACCAAAGAATGAAATGTACTGGATTAGGAAAAATAAGCAGCAGGTAATTGCAGCTGGAAGGTCGATAAACATACGGTGCGACATAACTTCAGGAATAATGATATTGAAACATCCATAGCATTCAAAGGAGAGCAAAAAAAAAAAACATTGAATCGTCGCGATGGCACATCTCAAGTCTTCGTCCTAGCGTTGAAGTGCCTAGTTATAATGAAATTATTTTTGACCAGTTCTGACAGTGTCCACGCAAGAATGGTTGCTTATGTACGGTCAACTGCTAGCATGTTGTGGCCTAAAGCTGACGGCACAATGCATAAACGCGCTCGCAGCGAAAGCGAAACCTTATGCGCAGACGTGCAAGCAGACGCGCGCTTGATGATCGCGAACCCGTGCGAACGCTGCATCGAGGCTTCATTCACTTATGCTCAGTTTGTTTATACAGACAGCCCACTATAACAACATATTGCACATAGTTCGCTCTCAGCAATTGACGACCTTTTACGTCAGGAGTCGGTTCGGGGGACCCCATCGCGGCGACTTAGCGCAGTTGGCATGCACTGATCTTATTCGGTAAAAAGGCAGTGTCTGTAAACCATTCTGTGCTCTTTGTTTGTACAAGATAATTATTTCTACAGGAAACAACGTCCTTCGTTTCGAGAGTACTTTCAGGAACCTCCAGGGGGGCCCCTGCACGTTGTTTCTATTAAAAACTAAATTATGGGGTTTTACGTGCCAGAACCACTTTCTGATTATGAGGCACGCCGTAGTGGAGGACTCCGGAAATTTTAACCACCTGGGGTTCCTTAACGTGCGCGTAAATCTAAGTACACGGATGTTTTCGCATTTCGCCCCCATCGATATGCGGCCGCCGGGACCGGGATACGATGCCGCAACCTCGTGCTCAGCAGCTCAACACCATAGCCACTGAGCAACCACGACAGTTACGGTGCTTTTATTGAGTGCCGACCGCCAAACCTGAGAGGAGCAAGCCGCGTTATAAATCCTATTGCGCAAATGAGGCGCTTTCGTTAGATGGCGACCTCGTAAACCGTCGCCCCCAATAGTTGTTAGTGTAGTGCGATGTTTAAATTCTTTAAAATTCAATGACACTTTCCGTGCAGCTCTAAAATATAAAGCTCACTGGAGCTTTCTCCACAGAAACAAATTGTAGTGATGTTTCTGAATATACCGGTCGGCTATAATAAATTGATTCTGTTCTTAAAGTTGGTGGATAAACTGCTTGTGAACAATCTTCCCAAAATAGTCGGTCATATTGCTTTTTATGTACGATAGTTCATGTTGCTCAAGATAATGAACAGCCCAGCGCAGAGTGTCTTCGTGATCTTTCTATCTGAATTTTTATAATCTTGTAATGCTCAGCGCTTTATTTAGTGCGTTGGTTGAGGCTTCAAAATTTGATTTGCGCCCAGAAAACTTAAACCATAACCTACAGTGGCGCTTTCGACACGCTAGAGGCAGTTTCATGCCGTGAGTAGCACATTTGTCTGATTATTATTACTTATTAGGTTAGGGAATAGGGTGTACTACAAACATTTCCTTGTTTCTGATGTAGGTGCAACTAGAACGGGTAAAAATAAAGAAGAAAACGTCGTTCTAATGGCTTTCATGCACAAATGTATTTTGGGAATACAGGGTTAAGGTTTCGCACAAGTTCTTGCATAGTCAAACACTACCTAAATATAGGAAAGGGAAAATAGCCATCCAGCCGACTGTATCACGAAACTACAAAAGAAGCACCGTACTGGTCTCTCAGAAAGCAAACTTGAAGTTGTGCATGTTTTCTGCGTGGTCCAGCGCACACGTTTACACTCTGGTAAACATGTCTCCAAAGGTTATCAGTTTATCTCCCTCTTGCCCCACCAACAATAAGATTATCTAAGTACTCACAAATAGGTTGCAGACAATCATTGCTATGTTAGTAGGGGAATATCAAAGAAGCCGAATTCGAGGATGGCCTTTACAAACAAATATTCATATCGCACATTCGGTTCTTAAGTGCCTAGAGGGTAGTATATAGCTGAGTTCTTTGCTCATCTGCAGACCATTGCGGCCCGATGCAGGGAACGCACGTTGGTCGAGCAGCGTAGCGGGCCGATGCTCTAAATGCCAGGTACCAGTCGCAAATATGCGTTTTTTTTTCTTGTCAACGCCAACTAGCACTTTGAGATGATCGCCGCATGTTCTTCATGATCATGAGTTTCACACAATGGCACATACCCACAACGTGGGGTTAGCCTTGAAGACGGCGAAGCGTTTCAAGTAAATAAGAAGGAATGAAGAAATACAACGCAAAATAGGAGTTGTCAGATTGCGTAGCACGGTAGCCTGAGAGCACACGCGCATGCACCAGTTTCCCAACTTGCACGAGAAAGGAAAAAAATGGGCAAATTTATGGGATTTCATTAGGCATTTCATGAAAGCTTAGTTTCGCATAGATTGTAAATGTGCTTTATATTTCCATAGTTATGTCACATTATTATTATAATACTTTTTGGCAAAATATTTGAAGGAAACGGTATGGGTATGCCTTCTAGTTACAATTAGAACTTATTGCCAGCGAACTGTCACAAAGTAGCCAGGTTTAGTATAACATTTTGGCATTCAAGGGTAGGCGCAGTAAATCAGCGCCAAAATGATAGCCTCAGCACTCTACAGCTCATCGTAGCAAGGCTTCAAGACGCTAAATTTAGGTAAACAAATAAACCCAGGTTTTAATTAGGCCGGCGTTACTTTTGTCGCTATTTCTGTTGCCTGAGCTCTATAACGTCAACCGAAAATCAAGATATTGTTCTTTGGAACAAAATATCTTCCTATATCTGCTGTCAGAGGTTGCAGGAAGACAAAGAACAGCAAGAAAAACACAGCTCTATTCGCCAAGTGGATTATGATAGATGTTCTGTTCCATGAAAGTGTAAGTTCCTCTGTTGCAGGCCTGAAGAATTCTACACGGCCTCTTCCGCATTTATTGCCCATTAGTAGAATCGCCTACCTTTGTTCGTTGAATGGCGGCTCGGCCAACGCTCATCGACGTTCCTTATTATTACTATCGCATCGCAATAACAAATTGCTCTGTAGAACTTCGCCCAAGGAGCAAAGCTGTTAATGAGATACCAAAGTTTTGGTTTGCGCTGGCGCTCTGTAACCGGCGTTTCAAGTATTTGCGAGAGCGGCATGTTGCTTTTGCGTACCACATACGGTAACATCTGTCGCGTGACAGAAACAGCGGCCTCACCACGCTGAAGTGCTGAGGGGTGCCGCTGCCAGGGATGCCGGCCGCACACCTCGATGGTGTACAAGTTGAGAAAGAAGACGAACCGTCAGCAATTGTACCATCCACTGCACGGTCCATTCTGCTCAGACCACTGTAGCCACCACGGCGTGGTTTTGCACACAGCTGTGTTAGCCCGAGCTATAGTCTTTTTACCGGCAGCTCTCACGCCAGCTGCCGAATGTAGAATGCGGTCCCGGCTTCACAGCAGAGCACATGAGCCATAGCGTGAGGGTGCGTCCGCGTGGCTACCTCTTGTTTGCAGGCAAACACACTGCGGCTCTCTCGCATCCCTCGAGGCATTCTAACCAACCAAGCCCGAGCCGCCTTTGTAGCTTCGAAATCGGCACAGTGCCGCAGCGACAACGTTCCAATATAGAAAGATTGTGAAGGAATAAAATTCACCTTTCTTTGTGATGTCATTTGCGCTCTACTTCATGCTTTAGGTGAGTAAGTATTTTTACCCGTACACAAGAAGTAAATGTGTCCGTTCGTCCGTCAGTCACGCAAGACGAATAATTATAGAGAAATTAATGCATAAAGCGAAAGCAATTCCAAAGAAAAAACTTTGGCGATGGTGGCTTTTGAACCTACGATGCCACGCTCAGAAACCGAGTGTCTTACCCACTGCGTTAAACACCAACTTTGTTTTTCCTTGCATGGAATTATGAGTGGTTCCATGCTAAAAGTAGTCAAATTATGCTGAGACACACGTGAAAACCAAATGCACACATTCTACGCAGTCCACCGAAAGTCCGAAATTTGCGTAAACAGTCACAAGCGCCCAGACGCGAAATCCCCTTAGAAACAAGATCAAAGGTTTGAACCATAATACGCACTTGAGCAGCTTCTTATCGAAAGACAGACCTTGTCGAGCGCGCTAGCTCGGTACGTCCGTCGATGATGCGGCTTCTCCTTCATGAATAGAGTCCTACTAACATAAAGAAAACGTAAGGTGTAATAATGAATGTCTTTTTCAAAGGAAGGAACGCAGTATCGTGAGATGTAAAAAAAGTTCCTTTTTGATATCTCTTTGTAAAATGACCCCAAAATAAAATGTGTCGCGACAAAGAATAAAACGGCCGTGGCTTAGCTTGGTTAAGCCTGGTGATTGCGAAGCAATAGTGTGTTATTCTCGGATCAGCTGGTAGTATGGCTGGTGGTAGTCTTGGGTAGTCTTGGCTGCTGCCGCTGTTCCGGGGTTTCTTGGACACGCCTCTGCCATTTAGTCGCGTTCCAGCGTTCTGAACTAGTAGAACTGTCGGGAAAACTTATAATTTCTTCCTTTGCTTCTGCTGTTTCCACAGAGGAGGTTGCACGTTGTCGCCGAGGTGCATACTGGGCACGCTGCTTAGAAAGTCGTTCTTCTCGTTCTTCTTCCGTCTCCGTAGCTCGCTGATGCTTCCTCTTTGCATTCTGCCGAGCTGCCTTGTTCGTAGGCACCATCGTAACATCTGGCTGTATGACTGCCTTGGCGAGAGGAGCGGAGCTGTTTTATACAGCTGGTGTGGCGTCACTCTGACCGTAGCGCCCCTAGTGAGAGGAGCGGGAGTTAGGCCGTCGTTGGTGGCTACCGCCTCGCCTCGCGACGGCGTGAGATGGGGCCCCGTTTTTACACAGCTGGTGTGACGTCACACCGACCATAGCGCCCCTGGTGAGAGGAGCGGGAGTTAGGCCGCCCTTGGTCGCTACCGCCTAGCCTCGCGACGCCGTGAGATGGGGCCCCGTTTTTACACAGCTGATGTGACGTCACTCTAGGTCACATGGTGTGACGTCACGCAGAGAGGTCACGCTAAAGGTCAATGGTGCCTACCACCGCCTCGCCACGGAACGGGCTGAAGTGGGACCTAAAGTAGTATTGCTTAGCAATAAAAGCAATATTCTATTGTCTTGGGTCTAAAATTTGAATTCCAGAGCCCATGTGATCCTTTTTAAAGCAACCATGTTTTATCTAGCAGAATGGAAGTGTACAGCTCAAAGAAGAATGCTTTCGCCGCTGGTGTTATGAACATTCTACGGACATGGCAAAGAATATCTTGACCAAAGAGAGACAACTACTGCTTTCCATACATAGGTTCAGGAAAACTCTTATGTACTGGTTCTATATTTAGCGACGTTCTATCAATGCTAAACAAATATTCTCGAGTGACTCTGACTTTTAAGAATAAAATAGTTTAGACAAGTGCTTTTAGAAAGCCCAATAATGGTAATTCTTGAACAAACTTGGTCGTGACAAAAAGAAAAGGCAGATGCGAAGCAAGACGTGTTCAATTAACTGCGAGGAGGAATGAATGACGAACATCTTTAAGATGGAATAATCACATAACGAATTGTCGCACAAACAAATGGACATCGCTGAGGCCCTCCTTCTGAAGTTGATGAAAAAAGACGTCCCTTCTCGTGGCTTCCCATGATTAACGCCAAATAAGGGATGCAAATATTCATTGAAATGTCTGAGCATGGATGCGAGAGCAATGGCAAACCTGCAGAACATAAAGTAGCTGAAAAGTAAAATATATATTGACACGTGTACTTATCTTTATCGGGCGACCACGTTTGGCCGCCTAACAAATGTTATCTCACAGCGCGGGACGCGTCTGCATGCATCCGAAGTTTCTGGAAAGTTATCGATGCTTCTATCCGCTGTCTGTTGTCGCCGAACCTTGTATTATCTGGTTTCATCGCGTGACTCGAATGTTGTAGAACTTTGTGGAAGACACGCGGGTCCCATCGGTTAATCTGGAACATTCGACGGCTGATCTATAAAAGCCGACGCGCTTTACCCGCTGATCAGATTTCCGACGATCGCCGACTGTGTTCGCCGCTTTCGTTGTGCTATAAGTGTAGCCTGTATTGTGGGCACAGGTTCGCCCAATAAAATCTAGTTTTGCCTTTCACAGTATTGCTACTGTGTTCTTAACGTCACCACCACGTGACATCTGGTGGAGGTGCTTTTGGTCCATGTACCGGACGCCCCCGACAAGCCGTGATCCAAGCCCGGACCGTAAAGAGAGCACCAACGTAGTCACGGACCATCGAGTAAGCCGTCGTCTACAACAGCTGCCCCCGGAACACGGACTTCTACCTGAGAAGACCAAGAAGATCGTGGCCAAGACAACCCCAATGGCTGCCCCAGCGACCCCGGTTGTCCTGCAACAACCTCGGGACCCACCGACCTTCCATGGAGCAGCAACTGAAGACCCGGAATCCTGGTTGGAGACGTACGAGCGAATCGCGACTTTCAACAACTGGGACTCCGACGACAAGTTGCGGCATGTATACTTCGCCCTAGAAGACGCCGCCAGAACGTGGTTCGAGAACAGGGAGTCGACATTGACAACATGGGACCTGTTCCGTACCGGCTTCCTGCGCACCTTTACAAGCGTCGTGCGCAAGGAAAGGGCCGAAGCTATGCTGGACGCCCGAGTGCAGCTACCTAACGAGAACGTCGCCATATTCACGGAAGAAATGAACCGCCTGTTCCGCCACGCCGACCCGGATATGCCCGAAGAGAAGAAAGTCCGCCTTCTCATGCGTGGCGTGAAGGAAGAACTTTTCGGCGCAATGATACGAAGTCCACCGAAGACCGTAGAAGAGTTTCTTCACGAGGCGACCAGCATCGAGAAGACACTCGAAATGTGGAACCGGCAATTCAACCGCCGCACGAACTCTACCAACTACACAGGAATTCAGTCACTGGCCACCGACGACCTGCGCGAGACTATCCGAGCGGTCGTGCGGGAGGAACTACAAAAGCTGTTCCCGTCACCGCAGCCTCAAGTGGCTTCGATTGCCGACGCCGTACGTGAGGAGCTCCAACAACAACTCGGAGTAGCCCCTGAATCGCCGCAGCCTCAGCCGCAAGCGATGACATACGCCGCTGTAGCCCGCCGTCACGTTCCCCCTCCGCGCCCACGGCAGGGCCCAGTGACGACACAGTTCCGTCGTCCACCACCGACCCCGCCGCCAGCACGCCTACCCGTCACCCCACGCGGCATTCCAAGGAAGACTGACGTTTGGCGCGCCCCTGACCATCGCCCGCTTTGCTATCACTGCGGAGAAGCCGGGCACATCTACCGCCGATGCCCATACCGGGAGATGGGACTCCGAGGGTTTGCCGTGAACGCGCCGCGACCACAGATTGGAGAACGACCTCGCGATATCGCCGACTACCTCGCCGCCACAAAGTGGAGCCCTCGACGACCATCCCGTTCGCCGTCACCAGGCCGTTACCTGTCGCCGCAGCGCCGACCATACACTGGCCCAGCCCGGGGCCGGTCTGCGAGCCCATATCCGGAAAACTAAAAGCAGCAACCGATGGAGGTGCGGTTGCTGTTCGTCGAACTGACGAATATCCTCCGACGCCGACGGAGACGCCGAAGAGACCATCTCCACGACATAATAATGACACGCCGCCGTCCCGACGAAGTCAGAAAGCCAAGACTACACCGACAAAAGACTACGTGACGACGCGACGTTCCAGCTTCAGTTTAACGCGACGCAGCCGTGATCCGACGCCAAGACCTAACTGCAACGCCAGACAAAGAACCACCGACCTCGACGTGCTTCTCGACGGCCACGCAGTTACCGCCTTAGTGGACACAGGGGCCGATTACTCCGTAATGAGTGGACACATCGCCGCCCAGTTGAAGAAGGTTAAGACCGCATGGGAAGGCCCTCAAATTCGGACCGCTGGAGGACACCTCATCACGCCGACTGGAATATGCACGGCAAGAATAACCATTCATAACCGGACTTACCCTGCCACCTTCGTTATCCTGCAACAGTGTTCACGAGACGTCATTCTCGGTATGGACTTCCTGAACCAACACGGCGCCATCATCGACCTGCAGTCGAAGTCTATAAAGCTGTCGGAAGATAAAGCGACACCGCCGCAGAGCCCTCGTAGTCGCCACGCCTTGAGTGTGCTCGAAGATCAAGTGAGTATCCCGCCTCGCTCCAGCATAGTTATTTCGGTCGGCACAGAAACACCCGCTGACGTAGAAGGCGTCATCGAAGGCGACCAACGTCTATTGCTAGACCGTGAAATTTGCGTCGCAAGAGGGATCGCTCGACTGCATGGAGGAAAAACTGAAGTGCTGCTGACAAACTTCAGCCAGGAGTTCAAGCACATCAACAAGGGCACGGCGATCGCGTACATCGAGGAAATTCTGGAAACCAGTAATGCGTTTGTACTCTCGGATTCCGCCGCATCAACCCCGACGACGATGGTTCCCGAACCAGACTACGACATTAATCCAAGTCTCCCTGTGATTAAGCAGCAACAGCTCAGAAGTCTGCTCCGACGATACAAAGCCTGCTTTTCGACATCATCGAGGATTCGACAAACACCAGTCGCCAAGCATCGCATAATCACTGAGGAGTGCACTCGACCACTCCGCCAGAGCCCTTACCGAGTTTCGCCGCGAGAACGTGAAGCTATAAGAGAACAAGTCGACGAAATGCTGCGCGACGACATCATCCAGCCGTCGAAAAGCCCGTGGGCATCCCCTGTTGTCCTAGTGAAGAAAAAGGACGGAACCCTACGTTTCTGCGTCGATTATCGTCGTCTGAACAAGATCACGAAGAAGGACGTATACCCCCTCCCACGGATAGACGACGCATTGGATCGGCTGTGCAACGCTAAATACTTCTCGTCGATGGACCTCAAGTCTGGCTATTGGCAAATAGAAGTCGACGAAAGAGATCGCGAAAAGACCGCCTTCATCACCCCGGACGGCCTCTACGAGTTCAAGGTTATGCCATTCGGACTGTGCTCGGCGCCCGCAACGTTCCAACGGGTGATGGACACGGTTTTAGCAGGTTTGAAGTGGCAGACCTGTCTCGTTTACTTGGATGACGTCGTTGTCTTCGCCGGCAATTTCGACGATCACCTTAGGCGGCTTGCAACAGTACTAGAGGCCATCATGTCATCAGGACTTACTCTGAAGCCGGAAAAGTGCCACTTCGCTTACCAGGAGCTTCTATTTTTAGGCCACGTCATCAGCAAATCTGGAGTCCGCCCCGACCCGCAGAAGACAGCTGCCATCGCAAAGTTCCCGCAGCCCATCGACAAGAAGGCAGTGCGTAGATTCCTTGGCATGTGTGCCTACTACAGGCGCTTTGTCAAGGACTTTTCACGCATCGCGGAGCCGCTAACCCATCTAACCAAATGTGATGTCGAGTTCAAGTGGGAAACGCCGCAGGCCGACGCATTTCAAGAACTCAAACGACGCATGCAGTCGCCGCCCGTACTTGCGCACTTCGACGAGCACGCCGATACCGAAATTCACACTGACGCCAGTAGCCTAGGCCTCGCTGCCGTCCTAGTCCAGAGAAAAGATGGACATGAACACGTGATAGCTTACGCTAGCCGGTCGTTGTCAAAAGCGGAAGGCAATTATTCTACAACCGAAAAGGAATGCCTCGCCATCGTTTGGGCTACAGCGAAATTTCGCCCTTACCTATATGGCAGGCCATTCAAAGTGGTCAGCGACCATCACGCGTTGTGTTGGCTAGCTAACTTAAAGGACCCTTCAGGACGGCTGGCACGGTGGAGCCTCAGACTACAAGAATATGACATCACTGTAACATACAAGTCCGGACGAAAACACTCAGATGCCGATTGCCTATCACGCGCCCCCATTGACCCGCCGCCGCAAGATGACGAGGATGACGACGCCTTCCTTGGCATAATAAGCGCCGAAGATTTCGCCGAACAACAACGAGGGGACCCGGAGCTAAAAGCCCTAGTCGAGTATTTGGAAGGGCATACCGACGTTGTCCCTAGGGCATTTAAGCGTGGATTATCTTCGTTCACGCTTCAAAGCAACCTACTCGTGAAGAAGAACTTCTCACCAGTCCGTGCCAACTACCTTCTTGTTGTTCCGTCGGCACTGCGTCCAGAAGTACTGCACGCCCTACATGACGATCCGACCGCTGGGCACCTCGGTTTCTCCCGAACGCTATCGAGGATACAAGAAAAGTATTACTGGCCGCACCTAACCGCCGATGTCGCCCGTTACGTCAAGACATGCCGAGACTGTCAGCGACGCAAGACACCACCGACAAGGCCAGCGGGATTACTACAGCCGATCAAGCCTCCTCACCGACCTTTTCAGCAGATCGGGATGGACTTGTTGGGACCGTTTCCGACATCAACTTCCGGAAATAAGTGGATCGTCGTAGCGACGGACTATCTCACCCGCTTCGCTGAAACTAAAGCTCTACCGAAAGGCAGCGCAGCCGAAGTGGCGAAATTTTTCGTCGAGAACATCCTGCTGCGACATGGTGCTCCAGAAGTCCTCATCACCGACAGAGGAACGGCTTTTACAGCAGAGCTCACGCAAGCCATTCTGCAATACAGCCAGACAAGTCACAGGAGGACAACTGCCTACCATCCGCAGACGAATGGTCTAACGGAGCGCCTGAACAAGACCCTCGCCGACATGCTAGCAATGTACGTCGACGTAGAGCACAAGACGTGGGATGCGGTCCTGCCGTACGTAACATTCGCTTATAACACGGCGGTACAAGAAACAACACAGATCACGCCATTTAAGCTGGTTTACGGCAGGAACCCGACGACGACGCTCGACGCTATGCTGCCGCACGTCACTGACGAGGAAAATCTTGACGTCGCTTCCTATCTCCAGCGCGCCGAAGAAGCTCGACAGCTCGCCCGCTTACGGATCAAGAACCAGCAGCGTACCGACAGCCGACAGTACAACCTGCGACGACGCTTCGTCGAGTACCAGCCCGGCGACCGTGTTTGGGTATGGACCCCGATACGCCGACGAGGACTAAGTGAGAAGCTACTGCGACGCTATTTCGGACCCTACAAGGTTATCCGACGTATTGGCGCACTGGACTATGAGGTCGTGCCAGACGGCATTTCGCATTCACAGCGGCGCCGCGCACGATCTGAAGTGGTCCACGTGGTGCGCCTTAAACCCTTTTACGGACGCTGACGAACTTCCTTATTTTGTTGTCTTCTTTGCTTCGAGTGCTTTTCCTTATTACTTTCGTTTGTTTGCAGCATCGGGTCGATGCTTTTTAAGAGGGGGGTATTGACACGTGTACTTATCTTTATCGGGCGACCACGTTTGGCCGCCTAACAAATGTTATCTCACAGCGCGGGACGCGTCTGCATGCATCCGAAGTTTCTGGAAAGTTATCGATGCTTCTATCCGCTGTCTGTTGTCGCCGAACCTTGTATTATCTGATTTCATCGCGTGACTCGAATGTTGTAGAACTTTGTGGAAGACACGCGGGTCCCATCGGTTAATCTGGAACATTCGACGGCTGATCTATAAAAGCCGACGCGCTTTACCCGCTGATCAGATTTCCGACGATCGCCGACTGTGTTCGCCGCTTTCGTTGTGCTATAAGTGTAGCCTGTATTGTGGGCACAGGTTCGCCCAATAAAATCTAGTTTTGCCTTTCACAGTATTGCTACTGTGTTCTTAACGTCACCACCACGTGACAATATTGCATGACTGATATCTCACAAAAATGGAGAGGTCAAGTCCTTGCCAGGTCATCACCTTTCAACGGATAGTGGTTATCGCAGATGTCTATTGATGTCCACTATTACGTAAATTATCGAGGTGCACACTAACATATCGTAGCCAAGACTGATTCCAATAAATATTCGAGAACACAGAGGGAGTTAGAGCAACATGCTAAGCCAGAATCTCCTACCCCCATTAACGTTTACACGAGCTTCTGCGGATTCACACAATATCAAGGTAGTGTTTATTACTTCAGTAACACTGGCCGTATAGATGAAAAAGAATGCGATGTCATCCGCGTAAGCTAGAACTTTAGTTTTCCCATCTGCGTTCCTGTAAACAATAATGCTTGAATTATAAAGCACGCTTAACCAAAGGGGTTCCAAGCATATAGCAAAAAGCAGAGGCGAGATTGGACAAACCTGACAAATGAATGACAGTACCTTTATTGTGTCTCAGGGTATGGTTCATAACTAATTTTGTAGTGCACTGTGAATAAGGAAGTGCTACACAATTGTCTAATACATCCCCTCAAAGAGAATGTCTTAGTTGTAGGAACAAATGCTCGTCCTGATCTTTATTAAAGGCTTTGGCCTGGTCAATCTAAAGAGGAGAAGTTTGATCTATACTACCCTCTATGCAGTCTGAGGACGGTCTCTGTAGACCGTCCTCGAATTCGGCTTATTTGATGGTCCCCTAGTAACTCAGTAATGATTGTCTGCAATCTATTTGCGAGTACTTTTGCAAATATTTTAATTGACATTACATAACGATATCGGTGCATATCGGTTTACTCTCTTTATTACTTCATTATCAGTTCTCTTTGGGATTAACATTGTGTGGCACTGACATAAAGATACAAGCAGCTCACCATGTTAATTGGCTTCGTTGCAAAACTGCTCAAGGAAAGGACACAGGAATTGCTATAACTTTATATGCAATTTAGCACTAAGGCCATCAGTGCCACGAGTGTTGTTTTTCTGCAGAGTATCAACAGCTAACTTCATTTCTTCTCAAGTTACTCAATCGTCAACACTCAATACATAATCATATTGTTAGTGTGGCATGAGGGAAAAAATTGATAAGGTTTTTATTCGTAACCACTCTGAAGCTTAACAGCAGTCAAATGATTTTTATGGTGATCTTCAAATATGGTTATTATTTGGGCCATTTCTGTGCATATAATTCCAACAGACTCAATTTGTAATAACGTTTTTCATAACATAGTCTTTTTCATGGGCTGTTCATTTGTTACACGAGTTGTCCGTCGACGCGCCACTGCTCCTTTGTACACTTTCGTCTCATACTTCTTAATTATTGCTGCAACTGTATTTCTCTCTTAGCTATGCAGGCTCTTGCGTTCTGAAAGCATGCAGCTCATGAATCAGATCGTAAAGGTAAATTTTTGCAGTTTGCCGCTCACACGAAAAAGCAATTGCTTCATTTTTTACTCACTTTCGATATTTCTCATTCAGCCAACAGCGGAAGCTGTCGGCATTGTTTTATCTCCAGTAATAATTATTTCACTTTATTTACAAACTTCTATCCCCCTAAAAGATGTGTTAAGTGTCCACAATTTCCAATTTGGAGACAACTTGCGAAACTTTTGGCGACCGTATGAAACAGCTACTAAACAATGGTCTGGGAACAACACAGGCTTCACGGCGTAGTTGTGAATGTGAGACCAGAGATTCGTCAAAATATCCGCTCGATTAAGTCAAGCATGACAGACATCTTCGAACAGACATCTTCTGTCGAGCATGACAGACATCTTGGGTGCGTAAACCGCACCCAAGAAGGTATGTAAGCTCCTTTGTCTATTAGATTGTGATCAGCCGTTAATTTATGAAGCAAAGACGCACTTGCATCATAACGATTCATTAGGTATGAGTGATCTCTAGGACAACAAACACAGCTGGAATCTTCGAAAACTACCAAATCTCTGTCAGTGTCAAGGAACGAAGAAATAGAAAGGAAGAAAGCCTTGCTGACAAACTTCTAAATTACTACAGACGCAATTAAACTGCCAATTACGGGAACGAAAAGAGACTTCATAACACATAAAGCAGCCTTCTCCATCGAAAAGTAAGAAGGATTAAGAGCGATTTACCTGCTTTCTAACTGACAAAAAAGATTCAACGGAAGCGCGGCATGCTAGGCTGACGCATACCTCGTAATATGCTTAATAGTTTACAGCGAATAGTCGGTAGACAAAATATTTGTCTCTTGCGCTGCACCAACATCGATTTCATGCGGCCTAAGCGCGTGCAGTACCTGCTGCTGACGCCTTTTATTCCGGAGCCCAGGCTCACTGAGTGTCGCTACAGATAAAAGCAGTGTGAAAGCTGTCGCCGTTTCGTTCATCTAAAGCCTTTGTTTTCCATTGCCCTTGGTAACGGGTGAAGCTGTGGTCTTGCTCCTTCGCGCTTCGTCTTGCGCGACGTTCACTATGGCACAAAAAAGCCAGTGCCAAACTTCTTTAAGGTCGATATTATAGCGAACGGTACGCTTCCTGAGAAATATTCTTGGGCCCTAAACGCATTCCTTTCTTTCAGATGAGCTTGACGGCGTCGCGCATTCCAGGGTTACTGAAAGGTGTGGCCGCTGCAAAGGCATAAGCCAGCAACTCGCCTGAAGCACCTTCCAGCCGTGCCCTTTGACGAGCAGCATCCAAGCACCGAAATAGCCGCGGATTCACAGTGCAGCACGCGTCTTTTCTCATTATACGCGAGGCAGTAGGCTTTGTTCGCATCAGAGAGCGATCGGCTATTGTAGCCGCATACCAGACGCTTCACTATGTCCCTGTGCCTACAATGCGCGTTCAGCGATGTGGATAGGGAGCCGTTGCCATGCCCTCAAGCTTCGTGAACTTTTTTTTTTTTTGGCGACGCGCGTCCCACCAATTCCCGATATGGGCAAGCGCCTAAACTTAGGGTTTAACCTCCTTCGCTTTTTCAGGCTTTCTGATTGGATCCTGGCCTTTAGGCATTTACCTATGGCGCCTTGGCGTTTGGCACATTTGATCTTAGACGCTTCGAATGCATCCGCCTTTCTCCTCTTGCACCTACGTCTGTTGTGTTTGGCATGCTTCTCAGAGACTGCAGCATGAGCACGTGCACGTGAGAATACGTTGCCCTCTCGAGTTTTACTATGCGTCTGCCTTTCTAACAGAAAATGGCCGGGTTTGACCTGCTCTGAGCAAGCTAGCTCGTCATGAATTTTCCCTTTAGCTGGCCCTAGATCTACCGTTGCCATCGACAGTACGCAGAACTTCTCGCTGCCCTTCGAAATCGGCCGCTAATTGTACAACAGCCTCGCGAAACTGCGAAACAGCTGTTTCTCCATGCTAGTCACGGTGTTTAGCATCACTGCCTTTTTATAGCGCTCTATGAACCGGCTATATGGATGTTAGCTTTAGCCACGACAGGCTTGGCTTTGTCACTGTCGTCAAGGCCTTTGCAGTCAACCGGATTTGCAACATAAAAGTGCCTGAATAAAGCTTTCTTACCCCTGTAGTAGCCTCGCGCTTTTTCACTGGACAAGGAATTCATAACACACGCGACACAAAACGGCAGCAGCGATTCTAATTTCTCGGCCCACAAGTACCAGTTTACAAATTTTTTTCTCACACACTTGTTCGAAACTACTTAGGAAACTAACTACATACTCGTCTGCCCTGAAAGTTTAAAGCTGGCGTCGTGCTATCTGCCCGTTAAACAACTGAGCTTGCCGCTCATTCTCTTTCACCCTAAGAGCGCGCTGTTGCGCTGCCTCTTGGTCACGCATCTCACTCCTCAGGGATGCTTGCCTTACCTTCTCTTGATCGCCCCATTTCGGTGCAGTGCTAGACGACCTGCCGTTGAGACGTTCGTCTTTTACGCTTTTGTGCAACAGTCGTTCGTACTCAAAATGAAGTTGTGTGCAAGCAACAGAATGCACAAATGAGCTGGGTGGTTTATTTGCATCTTCGTGCGCTTTTAGTTTCAAGATGTATACAAGCAGTCTGAACATTTGGCCTTTGAAATTCAAGCTCGAGCGTTCTCGTATCGATTTAAAGAAGCTCAGATGCCTGTTGCGGCAATTCCTGTTTCTGTGTGGGCATTCTTGCTTCATCTGACCTATAGGAATTGAGAATGTCGTCATTTGATGGATCCAGACTTCGATACAGTTCCGCAACAATCGAACATTGATAACCATTAGACTATATTTTATCTGCCCCCGGCGTGTCCTTACCAGGTGCACTGCACAGAAAGTGTCACGCCAACTTGATAACGACGTCAGCAATCCTACTGTCCCGTTTACTGAATGAATTGTCGTCCTCAGGCCTCCTCTACGGTGCCGGACTCCTGTAGGATATTTTTGATACTGCGAGAGGTGGCCGTTAGATGACTTGAGCTCCTCGCTAATAATCTAATATTTGACGTTGTAGAGTTCACCAATTCCAGTTCGACTGTGCCATTAAAGTTTATTATTAATCCTTGAAGTTGAGTAGCCCAGGCCGCAATGAACCTGGACGACAGCTAATCATTTACCTTGCTTGATGCAGAGTGCTGGCGATCGAAGCATGTCAGTAATAGGGTTCAGAGTTTTTTAAGACAGGACACTTCGTTGCTACGTCCCTGATTTGGCTGTGCTCGTGGAGCACGTTGGGCTGTGAACGTGACGTGCCAGCGCAAACGATTTGCGCCACCCGATTCAAGTGGTTGAAATTGGAAGCAACTACCCCTGGAATCCCGTGACGTCACAGCTCTGCTACAAATCTGCTGCTTAAGCAAGAATCACCAGTCATTCTGGGATTGTCCATGGTCATCAACGAGGCTCGACGACAGCTAATAACTTACCTAGCTTCATGCAGAGTGCTGGCTCTGGAAGCAAGCATGGACAATGGGTTCACAGTTTTACAGGGAAGCTGTTTATGTGGACCCTGTGCCATCGTTTTCGGACTCTGCTAAAGAGCTGCCACGTGACCTTGTGGGAGGGGAAAAAAGTACTCAGCATGGGGTAATGGGTTGGAGTGTCTCCTTTCCCTCTGTTAGAATGCTATCTTATACAGGAATCTTATACAGTTGTCCCATCGTGCATTTTCCACGATCGAACCATGTCGGCATCGAATTTATGGACGATTGATTCCATCAAAACTGTCAGCTGGGCGAGTTAGTGTGATTCCGCCCAGCTTTGTTGTTGCCCCGTATATGTTACTTTCACTTTCTTGTGCACGCGTGAGAGGGTGGTTGTTCTCCTTTCAGTGTAGTCTTCTACTTATTATGTTTTCCTTATAAATAAACCGATAGTTACGAAGAGTTCCAATGTTTGTCGTTTCTTTCTCGTGCACGTTTTTTTGCGCACTTTTTTGATACGATTGATTCCTCCCTGCCGCGAAAGAAACAAATATTATGCTGGCGCTTCGCGGCCAACGAACAGCGCCCAGCGATTGAAACGCGTTCCAATCCAACGAACCAATCCAATAAATCACCAGAACGATTCCAGCGCCCGCATCTCCAGTGGTGGGCCTTGCGACCAATATACGGAGCTTTGGATTTGTGGTTCCGCACATTCCATCCCAGCTACAACTATGGTAAGACCACGAGTAGTACGTTCTCCTGAGGAAGAAGCTGCCTACAGCGAGCGTCAGCGAAAGTTGGCTCGGGAACGGGCTCGTCGTCGTAGAGTCTGCCTCACGAGCAAAAAAAGAAGAGAACAAAGTGAGAACCGCAAAAAGCACTCTTAATGCATGCTCATCACGCGAAGCACGCACAAGCGAAAATTAGGGGAAAAAATGGTGGGACAAAAGATTTACAACATAGACTGCTTGGGATGTTTGACTTGTAAGGTGTAACAATCGGTGTAATTAACGCAGCTTCGCTGTTCGACCAGGTTCATGTACTAGAAGGGGCGGTGATTTGTTTCGCACCCCTTTGTTGCGACGTCACTCATTTCGCTGTGCTTGTTTAGCACGTTGGCCTCTGAACGTGTCATTGTAAGAGATTTGCGCCTCCCGCATTCAAGTGAATAAAGTTGGAAGCAACGCTCACTGGAATGCTATGATGTCACCACTCTTTTATAAAAGAACTGCTTCAGCTAGGATTGGCCGTCATTCACGGCAAGTCAAGGTAAAAAAGAGTCTGGGTGGCAGTTCATGATTTACTTTGCTTCATCCGGGTACGTGTACACTTTATGCGGTATATTTCAAGCTATATATCTATTTTACTGGACTCCTCAGTGAATGATTAGCGGCATGAATGATAAGCCGCTCGCTACTGTAAAACAACTACCAAAAGCTTTCTCGGATTTTATGGCTCGAATTAACGCTAAGCATGAAGAGTTAAAGAAAGACATCACCAGAGATATTGAAGGTGAACTGCAAAAGCTTAGGCAATTGATGAACTTCATAAATCAACTCTTTGATGACTTGAAGGTAGAACTTGGCGAAACAAAAGAAGAGATTCCCGCAGTGCGGGCGAGAAAGCACGAGTTTAAATGTTAAAGCTGCCGCCTCACTCAGAATATTAAGGGAATAGAAAAGTAACTTGCTGCTCTAAAACAATACAGCAGAAACAATAACCTAGAAATAAAGAGAATTCATGTAACGAAAGGACAGAATCTAGTCTCCCCAATGCCACAGACTGCCACCTGTATTGAAAGATGGCGTCAAACAATCAGATATGGAAGTTGTGCGCCGAGTTCGTTCTAGGAATGTGTGAATGCCTAACGTCATGGTTAATAAATGAAATAAAGAAACGATAAATTAATGAAAATTAAAGTGGATGAAAAAACAACTTGCCGAAGGTGGGAACCGAACCCAAAACTTTCGCATTTCGCGTGCGATGCTCTACCAATTGAGCTACCGCGGCACCGTTTTCCCATCCACTTTCTTGGATATTTATGTGTCCTAGTAGAACCTTGGGAATGTTAGCCAGCGCCACCACTCACAGACCTTGGCGATGGATGTGGAACGTCCTTTTTGCCGCAGGCGACACAAGAACGTGATCTTTTTGGATGAAGGCAACTGGTCAATAAACCCGCATATGCTACCTGAAGCCATCAATGTTGCCGGATTCGCGACCCTCATTATGTAATAAACGAGAGGAAAGGGAGTTAACCGAGGGGCCGATTTTTATTAGTCATATCATAAGAAGCCAACAAACACTGACACTCACACGCGAAATGCGAAGCTTGTGGGTTTGGTTCACACCTGCGGCAAGTTGTTTTTTCATCCACTTAATTTCCATTAATTTATCATTTCTTTATTTCATTTATTAAGCACAAGTAATTTACCCTATGTTGTCCTGGGTGTCAGTGTTTGTTGGCTTCTTATGATATGACTAATAAGAATCGGGCCCCTTGGTTAACCACCTTTCCTCTCGTTTATTACATAACAAGGGTCTCAAATCCGGCAACATTGATGCCTTCAGGTAGCTTGTGTTGGTTTATTGACCAGTTGCCTTCACCCAAAAAGATCCCGTTCTCGTGACGCCTGCGGCAAAAAAAGGACATTCCACGCCCGTCGCCAAGGTGTGTGAGTGGTGGCGCTGGCTAACACTCCCAAGGTTCTACTAGGACCCATAAATACCCAAGAAGGTGGATGGATAAGCGGTGCCGCGGTAGGTCAATTGGTAGAGCATCACACGCGAAGTGCGAAGGTTGTGGGTTCTGTGCCCACCTGCGGCAAGTTGTTTTTTCGTCCATTTTAATTCCATTAATTTGTCGTTTCTTTATTTCATTTATTAAGCACATGTAATTTCCCCTATGTTGTCCTTGGTGTCAGTGTTTGTTGGCTTCTTATGATATGACTAATAATAATCGGGCCCCTCGGTTAACTCCCTTTCTTCTCGTTTAACGTCATGGTTAGGCTTTCTGTTTCCCGAACTGTGAAAAGTAGCGTTCTGGAGTCTGCTAAGTAGCGAAGACTCAACACGACAGTCTGATGTATTCAGGGTGTCACATCCCCGGTCTACATAAATGATGACCTTTTGTCCGCAGATAAGGATAAGGCAAATAAGGCAAAGCGGGAAAAGAACTGGAAGTACACTTGATTAAGTAGGGGCAAGATGTTGATTCAGAAGGCGTATAATTCACGTGTGCTTCAGGTGAGAAGGACCGTCTATTCGGCTAGTTCGTGTAACAATATAAATTCCAAATGCAGCGCAAAAAATACATATACACATAAAGAAGACACAACAGGCGCCGACGAGTGCTACTACCAACTGTTTATTCTAATCGGTGCGCTCCGAGTTTACAAAGTGAGCGACACACATGTGTCATGTCCCTTTTCTCATGGGAAGTTGATAAAAAAACATAACTAAGAAGATGAACGGTACTGCTGCCTGCTTTAGGTAGCAGAATTCAAGAAGTCCTGTTCGGCACTGTGCTAAAGAATAGATGCTTCGCTAACACTAATAGATGAATCTTTGTGGATATGAAATGCTTCAAAAGCCACTCTAACCGTGTGGTTTCCCCACTTGTCTAAGATAGTACTCTCAGAAGAAAAGCGCATCGCCACCACATGCGATGATAAGGGAAAACAAAGGTGCGTATTTGTCCTCTTCTTTTCTTAACATTTAGTGCATACTCTCTAAGCCGGCCTTTGATGCCCCATTCGGTTTGTCCGATGTACACATTTCCACACTTCAAGGGGACTGAAGTTACCACTCCTGTCGCACACCCTAGGTGGGTGTGCTCACGTCTAGTTTTGCAACCTCGTTTGCGGTCAGCACAAATTTGAGGGCAGTGTTTGGAAAGCTTATTAGTAGCCGTAAAGGCCCCAGGTATGCGATGCTTGCTCGCGACCTTTTTCAGGTTGTGCGATACCTTACGCATATAAAGCATTACTAAGGGACTCGCCGTCCGTCGCTGTGTCTCCGCGCTTTCCATTCTGGCTCTGCTCTTTATTTCTTGCAGGAGAGATTTGGCCACTGCACCAACAAGTAGTAGCGCTTGTCGGCGTCTGTCGTGTCTTCTTTATGTGCATGTGCATTTTTGGAGCATTATTTGCAATTTACAATGCTTCACGTCACATGTGCTAAAGTTCTTGCCAAAGTTGTTTAGGGTTAATTTACCTGTGATTTTCTGTTTTCTTTTTTTTTTTATGGGCAAATTCTTTTACTGAGGTAGAAAACATACCGCATCAACAGGGTTTTTTCTCGGTATTACACTAATATTCGCCACATTAAAAAGAAGTTTGATCATCTACTTGGGCACTAGTATCAACATTCATTAAATTAGGATATTATAGCTACAACGAAAACTTGGCTTAGAGAATATGAATAAATTTATCTACCTGACTATGTCAGGCGATCCTAACATAGAACCAGTGTTGCCGAGGAGCAGGTGTGGCGCTGTTCATAAAAAAAGTTGTTTGGCTTCTTTCAATTCGGCAATAGCTCATTTTGCAGTTAATCATTTGAAACTCTTTTTATCTATATTCAAAATGGTGCTATGGCGGGTGTCGTCTACCTCCCACCATCTTTCAGTATAACTGATTTCATTACTGTTATGTAATATGCTGATTCCAAATATGGCGACTAAAGCAATTGATGTTATCTGCAGTGATATGAAACATGCACCATTCCAGAGATACTTGTTAGGATTATGTGCTTTTACTAGAATCAATTAATATGAAAAACGTTATTTAATCACACACTCGCATATCAGATCGATATGTGTCGACTATTGATCACGTGTTGTGAAATGCTGACTTGAATGTATCGGCAGGTCTATAAGATGCTCCTACTGCGAGCCACAATACTACTTCTGTATCACAGCGAACTGTATATAGCTATCCTCCGGTAGTACTCGATGTACTCGTCGCGTCAACACGAAAAAAATTTCGTCTCCAGTTTTCGCGAATGCTCTGTACCTTTCAATCTAGTGTAGGTATTTAGAAAAAAACACTAGAATTGGCCGCTAAAATTATTCTACCCTTACGCCGAGTCTCATTCACTTGTCTTAATTACTTAGTTCACAGTGAACTTGTAAACATCACAGAATTCCCATCTTCTGTCAATACATAGCTGTCTACGGAGGTAGTGTGGTTACAGAAAGCAGCTGTAACTCTTCTTTTGTCGAAACTAGGCCAAAACAAATTAAATGACAATGAGCCGCTAAGACGACTTTAACATTACGCTGAGTTCGTTCTACTTTTCTGAATAACGTAATTCACAGTGAAGTTGTAAATGTTGTGGAATTGCCGTCTGCTATGCGGCAGCGCTAGCACACGACACTAATATCATAAAAAAATAAGACTAAATCACTCCATAGTCAAAATTTGTATTTGTTGCATGTGTCCCCCAGTAATAATAATAATATTGCCTGTATGTACACAGATATGTCGATTGAGGTGAAACACACCACAGCTTCACTGCTCGTCCTTCTTCACAGAGTGCAAAGGCTTATGAAATTTTCCCTTAAAAATACATTTCCTGTTCTTGTATGACTGCCACCAAACGAGCAACATGTCTACACTATCACTGTGTGCAGAGATTACTTCAGGCTACATACATGGAATACCTTTATGACGATGACGTTGATCTCGAGTGTGAAAACTTTGTTCAATGCGTTACTGACGCCACTGAGTGGTCAATGAGTTGCTGTTCGCGCCGAAATTAAGAGCCTGCCATGTTCTTTTTTATGTTTTGCAGATATAGATCAGTAAACATGATGAGAAAGTAAAAAAAGAGTTCTACTATACTAATCTAATTTAAAGAAACGAAGGCAACAGGAGGAAGGCACGGCAAATTGTTAAAAATGCGCGTTGCTTATGTGGCAAAGTACGCATCATACCTGATAATGCAACAAGTGACGCGGCCAACAACTTTAACGATTACTTTACTAATATTGGTCTCAGCCTTGCGAGCAGGTTCCCTACTTACATGCTGAATCTAAATGTGCCCTGCACTGTTGCCGATAATTCTTATCTAAGTGAGGTAACTGAGGATGACATCAGACAGGTTATCAAGAAGTTACCCTGGAACAAGGTGGCTGGCCATGACGTCATACCTTTGAGAATTCTAACGGCAAACTATGATGATCTGTGTAGTTTGTTGTGCCACATGTTTAACCACGAATTTTCTTTTACGACTTGCAATAACATATTTAGGACTGCTCAAGTAATACCTGTACACAAATCTCGAGACCGGAATCTCTGAGACAGCAGTAGACCAATATTTGTGCTGAGTTGTATCAACACCACATTTGAAAAATTGTGTTCTTCTCAATTAAAGCACTTTCTAAGTAAGGGTAAATTTGTTTGTTTTGCAGCAGCATGCTTTTGTTGTGAACAGGTCCACTTCTACAGCTGTTTCGATGCTTTCACAGTATATTAGTCCTGCTTAGTATGAAAACATAGTAATAGTACCATTTTTAGACCTTATGAAAGAATTTGATGCGGTTAATCATTCGAGTATACTGCAGAAACATGCATCGTTATCGAGTCACAGATAACTCACTTGATTTTGTTTTTCAGTTATCTATCGGCGTGGAAAGAAAATGTAGTCATTGGTCACATTAATTTATCTTACAGTAAAATTAACTGCGTGGTACTACAGGGCCCAGTTTTAAACCCTATATTGTTCTCTCTTTATATAAATGACGTCCCACAAGCCCTGCACAGGGCAATATCATTGATGTACGCGGACTTCACTGCTTTGATTTTTGAAGGCCACTCCGTTGCAGCTCTTCAAAACGACTTGATAACCGATTGGTCAAATATTTCGGCATGGTTTACCAAGAATCAGTTGACTATCAACTGTGCAAAAAGAAAATACGCTTTATCTCACTCATGCAGTAAACGTCTTGATACCGCAGTTCTTAACCAATAATTTAACTGTATTCTTATTCAACACGTTCCTTATTTCAAATACTTAGGGGTCATTTTCGATGAAAGCTAATGCTGGCATGAGCAAGTAAAGAAGGTATGCGCCGAGGTAGCCTATGGGTTCTACACTTTAATAAAATCTAGCCAATATTTTCCGTAAGCTGTACTTCGTACACTCAATGTTCGTTATGCCACTGTCACATAAATTGCTGCCTGGACTCATGGGGTGTGAAGTACACTATTTATACAAAACCTCTAGAACGAATCCAAAAACAAATATTGAGTCACAAGCCGCGATCAACCTATATGTGACATTCTTAAATGACAACGCGTTCTTTCAGTTCTGATGTTGCGCGACTTGAAAATTTCCGGTGACTACAAGATTGCTGTTTCAGTCAATAATGTAACTATAAAAACTGGCCTCTTTATGGTGATTTTCTTACATTTCTATACACAATCCGCGACATGCTTCAAACGGAGAATTTAACCTGCAAAATGTCGTAACGCCTACGGCGAAACAATAATAGAATTTAATGGTACTAGAATTTGGAATCTGAGCCCCCTTGAGATAAAAAGTGGACGTAATTTCGGCCTAGCATGTAAGTCATTATTTCTGTCTATGCAAGACCTGTGAGTTCACGTTCATGTTGAGAGACATGGTTTGATAATATGTGCGTTATATGTTAAAGATATTCATGTGTTATAAGCGTACATAAATACGCGTATATATATATGTTTGTATATATGTTCTTTTTGCGTGTTTTCACCCTGTTACTGGACTTGTGTACATTTTGTTGTATACTGCTATGGTCCGGCCGCTTGACACTTTAGGCTATCAATTGAAACAATCTTTGTATATTTACTTTTGTTGTTCTTGAAAAAATAAATTTTCTTTCCAGTGAAGTCTCTTCAAGGTGATAATCGGCTTTGATGAGGCAAGATGCAAAATGGAGGTAACAAACCTGGAGATATATTGCAGCGAAAATATTTACCCAGAGACATACAGAGTTTGCAGAATACTCACTACAAGCAAATATGTAAAGAGCGCCTCACTCTTCAATTTTTGCTAAGTTAGAGCCTAGGACAGCTGTCCGTACATACGACCTACTGAGTCTCACTGTTAGACCACCAAGCGGTAACGGCCGAGATTAGCGTTGCAACTTACGGATTCTTACTGATCCATCTGTTTAGTCCTTACAGTCGAGACTGGAAGGAATGGGTTCCATACAGACTATAAACACGTTTAACTAAACAAATAAAAAGCGTAGGGGGCAACTGCTGGCCGGCCTCCACATTCCTCTAGCCAATGAGGATACAACTGGATTGAAGCCAGCACCTCGGTTGTGCCTAATCTTTTTAGCAGAGTTTTTAGATTTTAGGCCAGCATTCGGCGCTCTTTCTCATCATGGCTCCCTCTCGCTCCTATTCCCACGCTCGTAGCGATTCCTCGCTGCATATCTGTCGCCATGTTTCTGCGGAATTTCTCCGCATGCCTGCTCTCATAAGATACCAGTAATGACACGCGCACCGGCAACTTGCAAGCGTTCCGTCAAAGAAGCGTTGTTGCCAACTTTGCACGCTGTCACTGATCTGGCCTCTATGAGCTTTCGACGACTGAGCTATTCTCCCTTTGAATAATTCCTGACACCGTCTCCGCCCAGATCATAGACCATGTGCAATTTTCTTTCCAATGTGGGTCCTTTGCTGTAGGCATTTAGACCTGGCAAAGGGCGTGCGAAACCATCCTCCCCCCTACCCCCCCCCCCCCCCCCCCCCGATGACACCCATCGTTCTTCCATAGGTAAGGATGAGTGCGTATTCACCCCTGCATTCGAGTGCTTCACGCACAGTCTTTTATCATGCATAGAGAGAGCCGAGAATGTGCTTACATGGTTTAGTACTCCACGCCGCCTATTCTGCACGTTTGATATATGAGCAGCTTAACAAATATTTTCAACGTATTCAGAGCTCGTCTTTTTCATAAGGCGTCAAATAAGTCATTATGCGGAGACTTAGCTTTGAAATGTCACATAGACGTGACAAAAATTTGCTGTATCGAACAAAGAGTCTGCTGCATGATCTGAAAGGCATTCTTTCTGGCATTCTCATTGTGAATTTATTGTCGGGCAAAGGAACAAGGGTTCAGGATCGCCAGTCGGCCTCTAGAGTCTGTGAAGGAGTACGTTTACCTAGGTCAATTACTCACAGGGAACCCAGATAATGAGAAGGAAATTCACAGTAGAATAAAAATGGGTTGGATTGCATACATTGCCAGCTCCTGCCTGGAATCTTACCATTATCATTGAAAAGGAAGGTGTACAATCAATGCATTTTACCAGTGCTGACATATGGGGCAGAGACTTGGAGACTGACAAAGGAGCTTGAGAACAAGTTAAGGACAACGCAAAGAGAGGTGTAACAAAAATCGCCAGGCATAACGTTAAGAGACAGAAAGAGAGCGGTTTGGATCAGACAGCAAACGGGTATAGACGATATTCTAATTGACATCAAGAGAAAAGAATAGAGCTGGGCAGGTCATGTAATGCACAGGTTGGATAACCGTTGGACCATTAGAGTTACAGAATGGCTACCAAAAGAAGAGAAACGCAATCGAGGACGACAGCAGACTAGGTGGAGCAATGAAATTAGGAAATTCGCGAGTGCTAGATGAAATCTGTTGGCGCAGGACAGGGGTAATTGGAGATTGCAGGGAGAGGCCTTCGTCCTGCAGTGGACATAAAACAGGCTGATGATTATTATTATGATGATGATGATTGAGAAGCACGCCACTGCCAGCACTGTCAGAAGTATGCGTGGTAAGGGTGTTGTACAATATTTGAGTATAATACCGATAATAAAGAAGTGTTGTCGGTAACGGTAGCTACAAATGTGAGAGTATACAAATGCAAGAAACCACGTAATCTGATGCCCAGAAATGTGAACGCAAACGACGCAAAATGACGTTTAGCAAATACCGCAAAGCACGCAGGGGAACTTGCGAGGTGACTAGAAACATTTCATGGCGGAAATGGATGCTCTCGAACGTGTGAGTCGTTTAACCCGCTTGGGGCTGTTATCGCGACGACGCACAAAATAAAAAGACGCCGTTGGTGCCACTTTCGGGCCATCAACTGTGGTGGTTCCGTGACATTTTTTTTTATCGTTTCGTCTTTTCTGCCCTTGTCTTATGACCACTGTGCTCGCTGCGGTGATGCCGTGGCCGCATTTCTATGACGTTTCATCACAGCGGCGCCGGGACAAGCGTAAAATCGCGGGATTGAAGCAGGGAAGCGTGAAGCGAGTCATTTTCAGCGGTGACTTCTCCTCACACTTACCCCAGGCTGCGTCGACATTCGGTGGTCCATTCGCGTGTTTTTTGTTTTTTTTTTTTAAGCCGTGGAGACTTGCAGCGAGTTGATGACCGCGTATGCTGCTCCGACGAAACATTATTAGTAAGATCGTTCCTAATGAGTGTACAGGTATAATCCAACATCACGCACCTGTTAATCCGTTATTGAAGTAAACTTGAAATGTTTGCGCTCACTTGGACTCCTGAAAAATCTATAAGGACGGAAGTTGACGTGCCGTAATCTAATTAATGCCTCTAAGAAATTATGATATCAATAGGCCTGAGAAGTTACGTATTCCGAAACCGATGCAGCGCATCGCTTTATTGCTGAGTAAATCTTTGCTGCACGCAAGTATTTGCATACGTTAAGACATGCTAATATGCGCAAATATCGAAGACTAGCTGCATACGCCTCGCCACGCTAAACTGAAGATTGCACTGATGACATCGCCCATGAGCATAACAAGCTTATGCGTCTTGCAGGACAACATGCAATACGCAAGAAAATATATAGATGCCTTCAAGTTAATTATGGTATTAAGAAAGGAAGCAGTTTCAGTTACTCCACGTCGTGGCAACTACTAATACGGCGCACTTCCTTGAAAAACATATGCTGAAAGAAATGAATAAATTCGCGGCTTTTACGTGGTGCCAAAATCACAATTTGATTATGAGGCACTCCGTTTAAGAGAGGGAGGGGGGGCTGCAGATTAATTTTGATAACCAGGAGATATTTACCGTGGCCCCAATGCACGGGACACAGTCATTGTGCGTAGGAACGCAACACCGTAGCCACTAAACCACCGCGACGAAAAAAGATGACTAAACCTGACTAAAAAGATGACTAAAAAGGGACTAAACCACCGCGAACCAAAAAGATGGAATGTAAATGCTGTGCTGAGGATTCGAGCTGTCCATACATTTACTCCTCGGAGGCGGTTGTCAGAGCTGTCTGGACAGCAGAGAGGCACGCAATCGTTGTTAACTTAGATTTTTTTTTTCAACACGGGGGAACATAGCAACGAGAAAATGGTCACGTAAATGCGAAAGCGAATGAGCAGCAAAGTTTTTGAAAAGCAGGATAATTCACCTACTGAGTGATAAAAGATGCAGTCGTGCTGGCCCTGTGTCTTCGCTGACCACATGCCCTAGCGATCGGCCTCTTTATCGGCTGACCACACGAAGAGTTTCATGAGAGAACTGCAACTCCAGCAACACAACCAGGCACGTGTGCAGATTTTGGAGAGAGAGTTTTCGTCTGAAAGCAAATATATGATGTATTAACGTTGCGTGTATGATGTATTAGCGTTGCCCAATCGAGCAGCACCGGCTGCGCGCGCTTCTACAAACAATACACGAATATGCCACCTATACTCACCACCTGCAAGAAAATATCGAGCTGCCTCCTTCTTCCCGTTCTTTAAAACTTTTTTAGTTATTTTTATCGTTGTTTATCTCCGTGTACTTTTCTAAAGTGCAGTGATGGTCAATCCCCGTTTTTCACTTGAAAGAAAAATAATTGTTTAAAGCGCGTGATGTTTCAAAAATAAAAGACACTGTTGTCTCTGGCTTACCCGCCACTACACTGTAGCTCTCACACACGCTGCAACCACAATAAACGCACTTTATGCCAAACCCAAGCGGCTATATTTAAATTTCACGAGACTTTCAACGTGGTGGGGTCAAAAAATGCCTGTTAGTGGATAGCTACGTGCCTAGGTTGAGTGTGCGCTAGTTTGTGGCAGCGATAAGCAGGCATCGAAAGCTGACAGATCAAGAACGGCAGCACAAGAAATCAAACAGCCCCTCCAGGCAAGAACAGGAACAAATGTTGCTGATGTGTTGTGTAATAGAAAAGTACAATAATATTTTTATGACCTACATACATGTCAGCATGCACATAGAAACAGTTGTTTCCCAAAGCGTGTAAAAAAATGTTGAGAAAGTAAACGGGAGGCCGCTCCAGTGAATTCATGATACAAAACTTTCCTGCTTTCCTTAACGTGAGGAGAAAAAGTTCAGCAGAAAATGCAGCGCTGAGCAAAATGAAAATGATGTATTTGAATGCACTTTTACATTTATTGTTGACGTAATTATAGCACATGTAACCAATGAATGTTAAGCAATTTATTTAGCTGATCACAAAAAAAGGTAATATGTTAATTTACCACATCAGTACATTGATGTACATAAGAAACCATTTATACAGGCAGAAGTCATAAAGTAATGAAGAATTCGTGAGGTGGCTACTATAAGAACAGGATCCTTTTCATGCGCATTAGAGGCAACGCTTTGGTTTAATAGTGAGCCTATGGCCGCTGGGGCACTGTGTACATAATCATTATAGAAAAATATATCTCTGGGGTTAAACAGGATGAATTCGTTAACGAATTCTATACTTATTTCCAACGAAACAACATGAGGAACTCTTTTTTTGTAGACCAAATGTATACGCAGGCGCTTTTATTAGTGTTGTTGAAGTAAAGTGTAATGTGCACAAGTGGTCGCTGCCTGAGCATCGTGACTGTTTTGCGTGAAACACTATTAGTAAAACTAAAGCGCAGATATGCACCCTGTATAGTGCTGGTCCTCAACTACCTCTGCGACTACACTCGTCATTCCATATGTCTGCACGTCAAAGCATCAAGCTTCACCGCAAGACCACGTTCATGACCACATCTAGCTTTTCTGCAAGCGTAGCAGCTAACTCTGTAAGCGGCCGTGGTGCGAAGTTAGCGTGTTTTCAATGGAACTAGTGGGTTTTGTCGTGACTATCCGAAGTACAGGGTGAATATTGAAACCGGCATGTAACAGAGAGATTCTAGAAGGCAGTCCACACATGTCAACTGCACTCATAATGCTGTGTAAAGCTAGCATTTGAATCTATCTCCGTCACAAAAAGCTCACTTTTATACTCGTAAAATCAGACAATAACAGTGTAGTAGCCACTCCATTGCGCGTAGTCTGAAGACTGCATTTGATTCATGTCGGTCCCGGTTCCCTGCATTAGACGTAGGCAGCAGTTCGATACCGTGTTCTGTGATATATATATATATTTCATACACATGAAACTTAGCTCCGAAGTCAGTCAATTTGGTATTTTACTTTTTCATGAGGTAGCAGTTTGTTGCTCATACGTTAAGACTGCACTTTTCTAATATGATTTTATTCCTTCGAATAGAACACATCAAAGTATCCGCGCACTTGTGCGCTAAATGTAAAAAAATAGCAAAGTATCTTTTGTACCTCTAGGCATAGACTGCACCTTACACGCACTAACTTGGTAAACTACTGAAAGCAAACAACATACAGTGATCGAGGCGTGCTTATGTATGGCGCTATATTCGCCTGAGGGAAGTGCAATAGAAAACTTGGTTTTGACGGTAGGAGAAGGAGGAATAGGGCGAATGCGCTGAACATGAATAACTTACAAATAATTTCAAAGCATTAATTTTTCTTCAGGACTCATCCGAGCTCAAAAAGGGATTGCCATATTTTTAGATAAGCAAAACGTTGTTTGCCTTAAGGATTACATTATTTGAAATTTCCTTTGAAGACCGACGACATCAAAATTTGTGGAAGCAATGAAGGCCTAGTTTCGCAAACCCTGTTTAAGAACATCCTTCGCACTGCATGGTACGTTTGAAAAACATGTGGGCCCGTTAGATGAGTTAGCAAAATAAACATTTTCAAGCCCGACACTGACGAAAACTCTGCTCAAATGCTCGAATGAAGCTGGACGCAAAACGCTGAGAAGCGCTAGTTCGGCTTTTGGCATAAATTGAGAAACTAAGCGTCGCCCGGGCACGCGTAAGATATTGTAGGTTGTGGTTTGGGATTTGCATCATAACCTCTAACTACTACGTCCACTTGAGGGAATTAATGCTACTTGCGGAATGTATAGTAACACCATTGCCAACATTGCTATAATAGCATATATGCCACACATTTATAACCTATTTAACGAAATGGAGATCTCGTTGCAGCTAATCTTTATATAGAATATAAAGTGATAGTTGCTTTGGAATACGTTTATTTGAGGCGATCTCGGCTTCTCAGACAGGACGCATTATGGTAACACCTTTACGAGTTCGTGCCACAGCTGTCTTGAGTCACGCACGTGCTTATGGGTGTTTCTCACAAGCACCCAAATGTAAATATATTTTGGGGGTACTGAACACTGAGCTGTGTTTCTTGATTACTCCCACGGCTAGTGACCTTGGGAATCAGCTGCATAGAAATTAGTATGCCACCTAGGAGAACAAAATGGTTTTTCTTATTGCATTCTCGTGCGTGGCACATTTTTTTTCGAATTTCAGCTGACCTCAATGCGCACAAAACGTAAACTGTAAATACCCTTTTTACATCGCAAAATATCGGTCTCCAAGCCTCAGCACCCTGATGCTGACATTGTGAGTGACGTCCTGGCATGCCGCTGGGATATAAATGAACCAGGTTGGAAAAGGGAGTTTACGGGTCACGGGCTGCGTGGATGTCTCACGAAACCTGGTAACGACTAGGAAGACATGAAAATATTAAAAAAGTGATCGGCCAGGAAGCACGTGTCTTATCATGCACTGGAGAACCATACCCTCCTCATCTGACCGAATGCCCCGTACCTTAACCGTTTCTGAGCTAATGAACATGAGTGAGTGAAAACTCTCTTCCAAATGCCCGGCGATTTGGGCGATGTGGGGCCATAAGCACCCAAGCCTAGGTGACGGCCTTGAGTCCTTGGACTCGGGCGGCTTCCTCGGCGTGCCGAACGGCCCACAGTTGATCAGGGAGGTCGTGGCTGAGCAGGGCCGCCTGCCAACGCGCCCCGCGGTTCGATAATGGCATTTCTACCTCGTTCGTAGGGGAACATGAACATGAACATGAACACTCTTATAAATACGTAATACATCAACTAGGCGTAGATGCACAGTGTACGAAGTAATAGCCTTTGTTGAAATAGTAATAGCCTGTAGTCGAGCAGTATAACTGCGTGGATGTGCCGATAGAAAATAAACTTGCCTCTGCGTCCCGTTCTGCATTTGCATGGTCGATGTATTAGGAGCCATGCTTATTTTAGATTAACTGATGGTGGCCCTTGCACGGTGGCTCACCATGTTTTGGTAGGTAGTTGCACATGCTGGTGTGCCTCCACAGTGTATTTCCGGCGTTGCGCGACACCGCAGCAGAACATGTACCGTTGGGTCTGCTGATTACTCTCGCAGCTGTTGAATGGTTTGCGAGCCATCCTCCTCCTCCAATGTGGATTCCACGAGGATCTGCTGTAGCTGCGGAGTAACCAATTGAGTGCAGCGGTAAGACATGAACCATTAAGTCTTATCCAACAAGGTGGTTGCCCAGGGAAACAGGCAAACAGAGGCCTGCACCGCAAATATGTAGCGATGTTGCTTCCGGTGATATTTCTTTTCGCGAGTTTTGCCCATCGTCCGTGATCAAACCGACGCCCTGCCTTCCTCCACCTCCCCCCCGTGTTATTCAGGAGATCAGGTGTCCCTGAGCGGTGGCGGATAAGGGTGCTTCTGGTAGCAAGCTGGGCTAGTTGGATTTCTGATAATGTCCCCCATGTCCTGTTTTCTTTTACTATGTAAATCTTCGTTCCTTCCTATGTGCCGGAAATGCCAAAAAAGAAGACCAGTTTTGAGAATAAGAGTTGCATACAATAGAGTGGAAGCCATTGCTACAAAATCGTGTGGCCCTAGTGTCCTGAGGTCAGCTGACGAGGCGTGCCCACACAGCTACGCCAAAACACAACATATTTTTTGTCGGTTGCGTGAAAGCCGATCCTGCGCGTGGTGGTGTTAGGCATTTGAGTAGTAATACAACGCGTTATTTGCGTCTTCGCAAAGCATTGCAGCATGTAGGCTCTTTCCTAGTCTTGTTTCCAGTTACTTCAATAAAATATAAATTTTACAGTGTAAGCTGTTATGGGATCATTCAAATAGCTATCTCGGTTGCATAACTAGCAGAATCATGTACTCGACACCATATGTCACACTCGCAGCTACAGACTTTGCTAAATTAAACAAAATGATCAGAAGAACCACAAAGGCAGCCCTGGGCCTTCCGGGCCACACGGACTCCGCAAGGCTAGAGGCATTAGGCAAGCACAACACGATCGAGAAGCTCTTAGACGCTCACCACGCAGCCCAAATCCGTCTTCTCTCGCTAAGCTCGGCTGGCCGCACAGTCCTCTAGAAACTCATTCTCGAGGCCATCGCGGAGGTTACAGAGTAGATGACAATTCCGCGAAAAGTCAGGGGGCATATTTATGCCCCCCATCTACACCTCAACATGGACCCCGAGTTCCATCAGGGCCGCCGGCAGGCCCATATTGAAGTCATTTGGCAAGGTTTCGGCTCGCAAGATGGAGTGTGGTTTACTCAGACGCAGCGAGACACCCTCGCGGCGACCTCATGCCCGCGGTGGTAGTCGAGCCCAAGAGACGATTGATAGAACACGCAACAATCACGGCTGGCCGAGTGGTGGAAGCGGAGGAAACCACGATTGCCATGACCATGCATGCGGAAGTGAATACCGTCATCAGCGATAGCAAGCAGGCCATCGGCAATTTCGTCTGCGGTAGAATTTCCAAACGGCCGTACCATGTCCTCACGTGGCACCCCCTAAGCGGTTGGAAAACCCTCGTGTGGACGCCCGCTCGCTCGGCTGTACCCGGCAACGCGCCGGCTCACAGTGTGGCTCGAGATCTCGCGCGCCGAGCCTCGTCCACGGATTTGGACGGCGAGAACGAGGAGGAGAGACACGAAGAACCCTGTGAGACTTGTCACTAAATATCCCATAGGCATCGCTTGAGGCTTCGCGCGCTTCCACCACCGACTAAACAACTCGATAAAACACAAGCGGTCGCGTTTAGGTGACTCCAGACAAACACATATCCACACCCAAAGTACATTAAGAAAATCACAGGGGGCAATGAATGCGACCTATGTAGGCTCTGTTCGCAAACACGGACACACACACATAATGTGGGAATGCAGCTCGCTCCCGTTTTCTCATCCCCCGGTCAGCAGCGAGACTGACTGGACAGCCTGGCTCAGTTCCGGGTACGACAGACAGCTTGAACTGGTGGACTGGGCGGAGAAGGGCAAACAGGCCCAGGGCCTCACTTGAGCCCGATCCCTCAGCCACCTCCCCCTTTCCCTTCCACCTTTCAATAATGTTTACCGCCACCACCACCACCGATGCTGTGCGCCGCCGCGGCCACGGGTGTATCTCGCTGCTATAGCCAGTCTACAACCCACTATGGGGAATTAGCCTAGAAATGGTTTGATTGTCTTGAGGAAGAAAAGCATGATTAAGGAGATAAGACGTAAAAAAATGCTAGAATGAAAAACATGTCTGGCATACTTCATTATATCAAGCGGGATAGGTGACTGTTTGTCACCGCCCTATTTCAAAGGGTATGCCAATAAATAAACATAATCATCGTCATCATCACAATAAGCATCAAATCGTGACAGCTGTCATGCGATGGGACATGTGGGCCGCGTCACCAATACGACTACCTAAAAAACGGCGTGTTCCTCAAGAACACATTACAGAAAACAGGGTTTGTCGTACTTGCGCAGTCTGCATGTAAGGTCCTCTTCGGCGCAATAAGCTTTCTCAAGCAGTCAATGCATGTTATAAGTCGCAATGGAGGCTTTCTCCAAGTAATAATGAGGCTAACGTTAGTACTTAATTCTTTTACTGTTACCTGTGTATGTTACCTCTTTATGCAACTGATTAATCTAATCACAACCTTGTAAGAACAACGGTTATGACACGTTCTGCTGGTCTCAAGCACTCAAAAAAAAGGAGCCTTTAGCTTAACTTTGCTAAGCCCAATGTCACTTCGCAGCAATTATGTTTTGTTGCACCTTGCTACTTCACGTCCGCAATACGAGCCGTATTCGCGCAATTGCATATCTTCTGCACCGTATTAATTTTATTGGTAGTCCTTTTCAACCCTGCTTTCCATAATGCTTCCACTCAAATGTAGCAAATCAGTATACAGCTAGCATGCAAGTTTTCCGGTTATTGTGTACTTACTTCTTTTATATTCCTATCACGCTAGTTGTTTTTTTCCTTTAGTTCTTCTAACATGGTTTTTGTTGCGGCACGTCAGTTTTGTGGCATTTTTGTTGTCTTCTTTTTTCATAGTTTTCATTTTGTTCCCTCAGGGTCAACGTGCATTTTAAAGTTCGAAAGTGATTTTATCAATGTTTTTTGTGCCGCCAAACCATAAGGTAATCGGCAAGAAGGCTTACAGCAAGATGACCACAAACGATCACGGATGGAACTTACTTTCATCCACCACAGGCCTGTTGAATCATTGTTGTGTGCAGATATAATAGAATCATTGGCGACAACAGTAAATGACCATAAGCCAAGTCACTAGATTTCAACGGAAACTTCTTTGGACTTGAATTCTCGTAACCTCTTCTTGAGTAAGTTAAATTTCCGAGCGCTATAATAACAACGTGTAAGAACGTCGTTGAGAGCCTCATATCTATACAACATGCCGCACTTAGTAATTGCTTTCTGTACGCTCGAGAAAGTCTGATTCAGCAAAGAAATTCATTATTGTAGTCTTTGCTCAGAATGAAAAGGTTGCTTTCGACAAGTAAAAAACACCTCGAACGAACCGTGTTATAAAACACTCATGTAACTATTATCATTAGTCATGAAGAAATCACCGGTACCAATAGCTTACGACAGAATCCAATATATAATGAGGTTACATTATGTTTTAGCGATCATTCTTCTCGGTCAGTTATTTAACAAAATACTCTGAAGGACAAAGCATAGCGATTCCTAAAAAATTAAAATATGGGGTTTTAAGTGCCAGATTGACGATCTGATTTCGAGGCGCACCATAGTGGGGGACTCCAGAATAATTTAGACAACCTAGGGTTCTTTACCGTGCTCATAAATCTAAGTACACGGGTGTTTTCGCATTTCGCCCCCATCGAAATGCGGCTGCCATGGCCGCGATTCAATCCCGCGACCTCATGCTTAGCAGCCCAACACCATAGTCACTGAGCAACCACGGTTGATATAAAAATTCATGTCAGTGTGGTACGAAACACTGTATAACATATATTGTTAACAAAACATGGACACGTATGCAGACACTAAAATTACACCAAGAGATAAAGCAGAAACGACAAAAACGACAAGCTGAAATAAAACAGGCAATGTTAGCGAACGTTGCGGTTCTCGGAAGAAAGCGATGTTTTGACTGGGGCATTCTCATACCGGAAGTTCTCGAGGAAATGGGGCTCGTTCGGCTATTTTGAGACATGCTGCACAAAAGAAGCAAAGATTTTTGGTGTCGCGCATTTTTAGTCTTCCCTTGTCTTTGTTATTGCACTTTCAACCCCTGTCTGCATTGAGAGGCTTTGATATTCTCTCCACAGAGACTGCAGCTTTGGTTGCAGGCGACATTTGGCTGCAGACTGCAGGCGACATTTGGTTTCCAGAAAAGGAAATACTCACCGTAAACAAAATCATTTTCAACGGTAGCTCCACGCAGCTGCCACCGTGACTAGGGGTCATTTCCTCGGTCAGTGTTTAATAATGCGAAAGCATTATACGTCGCATGAGGCGGAAAATCCGACGTTTTGAACGTTGACGTGACTAATAATGGCCCGAAAAGTCCAAATAGTACAAGTGAGCCAAACCAAGCAGTTGACGAAGCCAATTAAGGCATGGTACTTTGCCATAGTTTATTAAGGCGAAGGTAATTAAGTCAGATATAATTAAGATAGAGTTCATTACGGCAGTGGAACCTACGACCATTGGTCGGCGTCGGAGCTACAAGCTTTGGTGTTAATTTGGGCGAAATTAAATAGGGCACATTTAATTAAGATACTCAGGCTCAAGACCTTTAGTGGGAGTCGAACCCACGACCTTTGGTCTTAATTATGGGGAACATAATGAAGGCACTGTTAATAAATGTATAGTTAATTAATGCACTCGAGCCCACGAACTTTGGTGGCAATTAGGTCGAAGTTAGGTTAAGACGACAGGAAGAGCGTAAGTTTCGCGCGGTGGTTGAAATGCTTTCGCATTCATCCACCTAGTGATAAGTAAGTGGCCCCTGACTTTCTTTCCCTTGTTGCCGATATGTAAAATGGTCTTCACCACCATGGCGCAAAGAATATGACTCAGATTTCCTCAGCATAATGGTCATCTGACATTCTTGAGATAATTCAAATGATGCAAGTTTCAGTTCCTGAATATACGAAGTGATATACTTTTTGATTACGCGAATAGCCCTAACTTTGTCTCCTAAATTAATAATTTAGGTAAAAATCATTCACAAGTATTTCTTGTCAACTTGGGGAGAAATACAGCGGGCCCCTATTTTTGTCGATTCTTAAAAGTCATGTTGAACACGGTGTTCTCCGCAATGGGCTTCTTAGACTTAGACATCTTAGTCTTTCTCAGTAGCACTAAATCTCATTTACCTCTACTGTCTTAAAACAATGAATACCCAGCATATGCATTACAGCAGAGCCCATAAATGAATACACATAGAAAGAAGAATACAATAAAGGGCGATTTCCTCTATTTATCGACGTTATTTACTGCTACCTCCAGTGCCACAATCAAATAACTTTGATGAGCCAGGTTTTCATTCTGCTATTGTTCGGGGAAAATAACTGCAAGCTCTATCTCAATGTTTGCCGGAAAGCATATTTTTCTTGTTATGTGGACACTGAGAATAAGCTAACTGGACATAACACTCGCAAATGATGTGTAGAGCTAAGATTACCCAGTGTGTTAAAAGAAAAAAGAAAGAATTTAGAAGGTAATGGTTCCAACAACAACAACAAAAAAACAATTAAGAAACTAGAGTTTTTGGTAGCCAGGCATGTGACCACCAGGCACCGCAGGTTATTATAAACATATATTGCACTGTGTTCTTTCGTTTGTTCTTATATACATTTTTGACAGCTTGTCTACCGTTAGCTGGGACGCACGGTACTTAAAGGAAGATACAAAACAATAAATTCACCCATAAACATTCCTCACACAGGAAGGTTGTTTGGGAAATAACGTAACTCGTCCAGCGGCTACCCCAGCGTGCATTCGTTACCTGCACCATTCTGCGAAAAGTCACACAGCCGAATTACAGGTGAGTCATCTCGCACGCTCTTACTCTAATGTGTGCATTTTTTGTCTGAAAAGTAGCATGTCAGCGAGATCTTCCATCTCAGCTCGAGCGGGCACCTATAACTTGATCGCAGAAACAGAATTTGCATAAGTTACGATTCTTCGCAGTCAACTCCAGATTTTACTTTTTCTCCCTGTTTGAGGAACGCCGCCGACGTCTGCAGTATGGTAGTGCAGTTGTTTACAAATTGTTTAGGGCAGAATTTCCAAAGAAAAAAAAAACTATTTATTTCCGGCAGAAACAACCTGAGGATGCCTGTCGACGTTAATGGGATTAGAACTGAGGCAAAGCAGCGACTCTCCGTATGGCCACCGCTGAAATGCCTCATTTATAAGGCCTCTATTGCAGCCAGCCTCCTTTTTCAAGCTTCTATCTTGATATACTGCGCCTTATAGCAGCACTGCTGCAAATCTGCACATGGCGCATGCCGGAGTAAGTATTCCGAAATGATTGTCTGAATGTAAATAACGTGGAATCTAATCCGCCAACAGGCACTGAAGAAATCCTTTATTCTGGTAAACAGGGCTAGGGATTAGCGAGATCGCTGTGGACGATTCCCATGGCCCAAGGCTCCGCTGCCGCTTGCTTCAATAATTCCGGGAAGCACTGAAGAATGTTTAAAAGATGTGCTTTTTTTCACTCTTTAGCTGCGCAAAAGCAGTGGCACATACGAAGTGACTCAAGGTGCAGCCTATCAGGTTATTTTAAGAGCGGCACATATCCAGTGTAAGAGTCAACCAAGTAGTACCGACGGTTGTATTCGACCCGGTTCCCTCACCACAGCAACCCAGTCTCCCGTAAGCTTATTTTGATGCAGGCACAGGGCGCGTTCGGGCCGAGCTGTTTTGGGCTCGGTTCGGGCCCTGGCGTCTGTCACGCCTGTAATTTCCACCTTAAGTTTCAAAGCTCTCGACTATGACGATTACCGCGCTGAGAGAGCTTTGCTTGAGGTGCACCTGTAAAGCTATGGAAGAGCAGGGGCAGACAGACCATCGGGCAGCAACGGTACACTCTACTGAAAAGTGCACGTTAGAAGCGCCCCTGGGACTTCGATAAAACAATATTAATGGTCACCGGCTGCCGCCTACGTCCCAGTTTGTTCGTCTTCGCTGCACCGGGGAAGAACACCGGGAAGCACACTTTGTCGAGACAATGGCAAACCTCATTGGTAAATTCTTTAAGTATGTCTACTGTTGCCAGGAAATTAAAATCAGAAATAAATTGTGAGCAATAAGTGCTACGTATATGAAAAGGGAAAGTTTATTTTCTTAACATTTCATTTACCTTGGAACGGGTAACAGCCGCTCGCTTTACTTCTGCTTTTCTTGGAAAAGACAGAATCAAAAGCGCTGCTTGCTGATAAAATTCTTTATTCGGCTTGAAGGCCCATAGCAAGAAGTATTTTTAAATTTAGTAATTCCCATGAACATCCTTTTATTCAATGGACCATTTAATGAACATCAATATTATGCTCCATTTTGATCCTGTAGACTCGTTTTACAAATGCTAGTGCGTTAGTATTATTTGGGTACTTCAGACACTCTCCGAGGGCTATATCTCTATCTATGTATGCTTGTATCAATGTGTTTTTGTATGTAACCTCTTTCCCACTAGCCTCGATCACTAGCTGGTCCGTGCTTGAATTGGTAGCGCTTGAGACTACCGGGCTGAGGTAACGGGGTTGCAAGCCAACCATTGGGACAACTTGAGTCACTATGTGGCAGTGTGCACACACTTGCCGCTCTTCAACGAACCTCTTTCACGCCGACATGGTTCACTGTAAGATGAGGCACTGGGTAGGTGCCGCTCTTCAGGTATATTCTTTGACACCGACTTGCAGCACTCTGTATGTGCAACTCGGTGGTCTTTGTTGGTCTACAATAAATCTGTTGAATGTCAATTGGGGTCAGTGCACATGCGCCAGTCTGGCTTTGCCGCTCTCGAATGAATGTATTTGACGCCAACTTGTGTAACCAGGTATCTGTCACTGGGAATGTGATGCTCTACAATGACGAGAAATATGCGTTAAATTTCTCCGATGTTGATCGCAATCGAACCCCCGTCACAAGGGTTCCCCGCGTACAGCAACATGGTTCATTAACAGGTGGTTCCATAAGTTCACTGGGTATACGCGCGTTTAATGCGGGTGTCACGCGGTGCAATTTCGATCGCGATCAAGCCCGATCCGAATCGAATTTTTTGGTCGTGATTGGCTCCTTTGCACAAAATGCGCAAGAGAGCCAATCGCAGTCGACAATTTCGATCCGGATTGGTGTCGATCGCGATCAATAGTGTAGGTGTGACACCGGTATAAGATAATGCCTTTTATTCCAGGGATTTAGCGAGCTGCGCAATGAGAGCACTGCGTTTGGGTTTCTCTTCAATAACCTCTGGTCAACTTGGGTGACTGGGTCTCTGCCACAGAGCGTGCGGCAAGCGAGCGAACGCTTCTTGCGTTAGCAGGCACCGGGGTTTCACACTTAATTTAAAAAATTTAATTATGGGGTTTTACGTGCCAAAACCACTTTCTGATTATGAGGCACGCCGTAGTGGAGGACTCCGGTAATTTCGACCGCCTGCGGTTCTTTAACGTGCACCTAAATCTAAGTACACGGGTGTTTTCGCATTTCGCCCCCATCGAAATGCGGCCGCCGTGGCCGGGATTCGATCCCGCGACCTCGTGCTCAGCAGCCCAACACCATAGCCACTGAGCAACCACGGCGGGTTGCTTCACACTTGGTGTTAATTTCCAGCAGTGCTTCTGAATGGCGCAGCGTATCAACCAAAAATTATTCCCCCCAACAAAATCAAGAGTAGCGCCATTTTTTTGAAGATTGCTGCCGTCCTCTTCCCCAGCGCTTTCCCTTCACGCTCGTCTCTCCTACTCGCCGAACGCCGTTACGTGGTTTCCCGCGCTTTTTTTTTTCTTGCTTATTTGTTTCCGCCGCCATCGCGGTGCCAAACATTGCTAGCGGCGTACGCAGGCATCGCGTTCCGCGCCTCCTGTGTGCTTTTGTAGCGTAGTGCCGTATTCGCATGCCGCGTTGCTGTGCCTTGGGCTGCAGCACAAGTGAAAGGGCCGGCAAACGACAATTCCGTATTCAATATACCAATCGAGACCCGGCACGCAGGAAGGTCTGGCTTCAAAGAATCAGCCGAGTTGATTTCCACCCAACGCGATGGCCGCGGCTGTGTCAGGTAAGCAAGCAATTCTTCGCTCATCAATAATATCATATGGTGCCACTTCTTGTATGCGGCTTGTTAATCTCTCGCTCTCCTAGGTGCCGCATATTCGCGCTGCGTTTAATGGCAACTTTCCTACTCGAATTCAATCCAGCCGTCTTCAAACGTGTGTGGTCTTGTTGACTCGGTCATACATTCCATGGCGTTGTCTTTTCTGGCCTTAAAATATGTGCACAGCACCTTTTGAGTGCATCGCCGTACGTTACGAAGCGGTCATGGTACGTAGGCAACCAGGTGCGCTGATGACGTTCCGATCAATATAAGCCGTTACCGCTCATTAGCGCTTTATCCATCCGCGTCGAACCTTTATTAACCATCACTAAGGGTACTCGGATGGAGACTCCGCTGTGCGGACCGTATCTTCTAAGCGATCTGCGATGCCGACTGCTGATGTAGCTTCGCGCTTTGTGTGGTAGTGATGTAAAGAAAGACGCTTCTGCAACCTGTGAGGGAGCATGCTGCTCACTTAGCGTTGAATAGAGACTCGAAAAGAACTCGCCGAGCGTCTGCTAGTTCAGCACGGCGTAGGGAGAGCGCAGGTCGACAGAACACAGTGAACGCCAGCGTAAAAGGAGGTGAAATAACCGACGACAAGCGGATGACACTTGTTTTATTTTATTTAGCGGTATTAAGCAAAAAATCGAGCCATTCAACTCTGTGAAGGTGGCGGACCAGCGAAGCTGTTTAGCACATGACATGGAGGTAACACACAACTTTAGCGCGATAGCGTTAAAGAGCTAGTGTCGCACAAACTGTGTCGTCCGCATCCACGTGTCGTCCGCGTCTATCGGACGACATTGCGGAAAAATATTTTAGAACCACACATACCCAGGCCTCTATACGCAATGCCTCAAGACCTCGAGCGTACCGGAATCTTGGAAGAACGCTAACATAATCCTAATCCATAAGAAAGGCGACGCCAAAGACTTGAAAAATTATAGACCGATCAGCTTACTGTCCGTTGCCTACAAAGTATTTACTAAGGTAATTGCAAATAGAATCCGGAACACCTTAGACTTCCGTCAACCAAAGGACCAGGCAGGATTCCGTAAAGGCTACTCAACAATAGATCATATTCACACTATCAATCAGGTGATAGAGAAATGTGCGGAATATAACCAACCATTATATATAGCTTTCATTGATTACGAGAAAGCGTTTGATTCAGTCGAAACCTCAGCAGTCATGGAAGCATTGCGGAATCAGGGTGTAGACGAGCCGTATGTAAAAATACTGAAAGATATCTATAGCGGCTCCACAGCCACTGTACTCCTCCATAAAGAAAGCAACAAAATCCCAATAAAGAAAGGCGTCAGGCAGGGAGATACGATCTCTCCAATGCTATTCACAGCGTGTTTACAGGAGGTATTCAGAGACCTGGATTGGGAAGAATTGGGGATAAGAGTAAATGGAGAATACCTTAGTAACTTGCGCTTCGCTGATGATATTGCCTTGCTTAGTAACTCAGGGGACCAACTGCAATGCATGCTCACTGATCTGGAGAGGCAGAGCAGAAGGGTGGGACTAAAAATGAATCTGCAGAAAACTAAAGTAATGTTTAACAGTCTCGGAAGGGAACAGCAGTTTACGATAGGTAGCGAGGCACTGGAAGTGGTAAGAGAATACATCTACTTAGGACAGGTAGTGACTGCTGATCCAGATCATGAGAGTGAAATAATCAGAAGAATAAGAATGGGCTGGGGTGCGTTTGGCAGGCATTCGCAGATCATGAACAGCAGGTTGCCATTATCCCTCAAGAGAAAAGTGTATAACAGCTGTGTCTTACCAGTACTCACGTACGGGGCAGAAACCTGGAGGCTTACGAAAAGGGTTCTACTTAAATTGAGGACGACGCAACGAGCTATGGAAAGAAAAATGATAGGTGTAACGTTAAGGGATAAGAAAAGAGCAGATTGGGTGAGGGAACAAACGCGTGTTAATGACATCTTAGTTGAAATCAAGAAAAAGAAATGGGCATGGGCAGGACATGTAATGAGGAGGGAAGATAACCGATGGTCATTAAGGGTTACGGACTGGATTCCGAGGGAAGGGAAGCGTAGCAGGGGGCGACAGAAAGTTAGGTGGGCAGATGAGATTAGGAAGTTTGGAGGGTCAACATGGCCACAATTAGTACATGACCGGGGTAGTTGGAGAAGTATGGGAGAGGCCTTTGCCCTGCAGTGGGCGTAATCAGGCTGATGATGATGATGATGATGATGATACCCAGGCCTTCCATGTGACGCAATGGATTGACTGAACTAATTGAATTTCTCAAGCTAAATTGCCTCAAAAAATCGTAAACTATGACTTACGCACAACTTACGGACATGATAGTTGTGGGATTGTAATTTGAATACACGAGAAAAGATAACTGCGTTACGCGAAAACTCAAATAAACCCCTTTCCAGCATTTCTACAAAGCGTAGACGGTGTCCGCCATTTGCGCCCTATAGTATACGGCGCGTAAATATCTGAGTCCTCGAAGCACTTCCAGATGGCACTCGCCTCCGCCGCATCGCGATCCATGCAAGAGGCTGCATCTCTACCAGAAAGCCCGCCTTCGGGCATAGCGTTCACCCCGAGTGGTTCCTGGTAAACATTACGGTTAGATACGGTGCAGTTGCCAGGAAGCGTGAGAAGCTGTCGGGGGGATCTTTGAATGCTACCGGGTTCCACTCTTAAAGGCGAAGCTTAGGCGTCCTCCAAATTTTTTAACCAAGGTAGGAACTCATTTATTGTCTTGATGGGTGGCCATCGTAACGGAATGTACGTACACTCACCGAATGTCTTCATCGGCTCTCATTATTTCACTCGCAACTGCAATCACATTCTTTGATAATGTCAAATCGATGCACGTACACCGCTGGGTGGACGGTTCGGCCGGATCTGTGTGGCATCGCAAGCGATAAGTCTGCAAGACGGAATGCGTAAACCGCTCCCTTTTTTGGCACCTACACATTCTCATTGAAATCACCGACAACGACAAGCAAGGCAGTGTCATCGCAGCTAATTCCCGCAAATGAGTAGCCATGAACCTTATGAGTCATTTCATTTTTTGCTTGCTTACGTGGGGTATGAGCCATTGCTCACAGGGGTGTGAGCCATTGATGATTACGGACGGACGGAAAAAACTTTAATGGAAAAAGGACCTGCGAGGTTGCCAGCCCGGGCTCAGGCCACCCGGGCATTGTGTGCGGTGAGGCATAGCCTTTCCACCGCTGCCCGGGCCCGCTGGATAGCCCATAATTGGTCGTTTAGTTCTGAGCTAGTCAGAGCGCTTAGCCATCGCTCCTCGAGAAGGTCCGGTTCTATGTTGTCCTCTACGTATACTGAACTGATCTGTGTGCACTTCCACAAGATGTGTGCCATGTCTGCGTGTTCGTGTTTGCAGAGCTTGCAGCTAGCGTCTGGATATTGTGTTGAATTTATTCTGTTTAAGTGTACTGGGTTTCGGAACGTTCTGGTTTGCAATCTTCTCCAATCTGTTTCTTGAGACCTGTCGAGTTGTTTGTGGGGTTGTGGGTATGCTTCTCTTTGTTTCGTGTAGTGTGTCAGTATGTCGTGGTACGTGACCAGTCTGTCCCTGTCGTCTTTTATCGCTTCTTCGTCGTCGTCGCCTCCTCCGTCTTCTCCATCGCCTCCGCCGCAGTCCTTCCCCCTTCCCCGGGGGTTGCGGGGTGTTGGGCCGTCACTGGCCGTGCCGCGGTGGGTTAGTTTTCGCGCGACTCGGTGGGCCTTCTCGTTGAGGTTGGGAGGGGCACTCATGGTAACTTCTCCCATATGTGCCGGGATCCATTTGAGGTATTTGGGTGTAATTGTGCCGTTCCTAAAGTCTTCTGCTCTGTGGTTCAGGATTTTGGCCGCCTCGGTGGAGACCCAGCCCTTTGTGAAATTCCTAATAGCCGTCTTGGAGTCGCTGATTATTGTTCTGTATTGTTGCCGACCGCTGATTATAGCCAATGCGATTGCCGTTTCTTCCGCTGCCTCCGACGATCTAGTCCTTACGGAGCCCGCAGTCACGGTCTTCCCTTTCGTGCATACGACCGCCATTGCGAAGAGGGAGTTACCTTTGTCAGCGCCGACACCACCATTGTCGTCCCTGTTTCGGGGGTACCGCGCGGCGTCTACGAAGAGCACCCCCTCCCGCGCGCCGTGGTTTTTGAGAATCGTTTTCGTGCGGCATTTCCTTCTCTCGACATTGTGCACGGGGTGCATGTTCTTCGGGATATTTTCCGTGTTAATTGCGGCTCGGACGTCTGGGTGAATCTGCATCTTGGGGCCGTTCATTCCGTGGTAGTTTATGCCGATCTTTTCCATGATTTCTCTGCCCGCCTTGGTTCCGGAGAGTCTTTCGAGTTGCGCTATTCTCTGTGCTTCTGCGATCTCCTCCAGCGTGTTATGCACGCCGAGTTGTAGTAACCTTTCGTTTCTTGTGTATTGGGGGAGACCCAGAGCTGTTCTGTACGCTTTTCTAATGAGCGCGTCGATCCTGTCTTTCTCGGCCTTGTTCCAGTGGACGAATGCCGCCACGTACGCGACGTGGCTGATCGCGAAGGCCTGAACGAGCCGTACGACATTTCTTTCTTTAATGCCCCTCCTGTTGTTGGAGACTCTCTGTATTAGCCGAATGGCCGCCGTGACTTTCTTTTCCAGGCGTGTTATAGTTTCCGTGTTTGTTCCCCTGGCTTCGATCCAGAGACCCAGGACTCTAATCTTTTGGACCATGGGTATCTCCGTGCCTTTCCTCGTGGTTAATCTGATTCCCCTTTTGTGTAGTTCCGCTACGTCTCTGGGCGGTTTGCCGAACCTCCTGGGGCGGTAGAGCAGCAATTCCGATTTTTCCGGCGAGCATTCAAGTCCGGTGCCCTCTAGATGATTTTCGATTGCCTCCACCGCCCCTTGAAGCCTGTTCTCCATATCGCCCTCGCTTGCGTCTTTCGTGGTCCAAATCGTAATGTCGTCTGCATAAACGGTGTGATTAATGCCTTCTATTCGGTCCAGTTTTTCCGATAGTCCGATCATGACGAGGTTGAAGAGCATCGGTGACACGACGGACCCTTGCGGCGTGCCAGCGCTGCCCATGTCCACCTGGATACTCTCCTCCTCGTCCAGTCTGATTCTGGCTGTTCTTCCCGTAAGGAAATTTCGGATAAAATTATACGTTCGTTCGCCCAGGCCGAGTTGCACGATTCTGTCGAGTATGGCCGTGTGCTTGACCCTGTCGAAGGCCTTCTTTAGATCAAGTCCAAGTATTGCCCTCAAGCCCCGCCCCGTGGTATCTATGACTTGCTCCTTTAGTTGTATCATGGCGTCTTGTGTAGAGAGCCCTCTTCTGAAGCCAATCGTGTTGCTCTGGTACAGGTCGTTTGACTCCAGGTAGCCGTTAACTCTACTCAGGCAAGCGTGCTCCATCACTTTACCAACGCAGGAAGTGAGAGAGATCGGCCGCATGTTCTGTATTTCTAAGGGTTTACCCGGCTTCGGGATGAGGATCACGTCGGACCTCTTCCATTCGTCGGGTATCCAGCCGTTCCGCCAGCACTCGTTGATGTAGTCTGTCAAGCGGCTCGTTGCCTGGTCGTCCAGATTCCGGAGCATCTTGTTGGTCACTTTGTCGGGGCCCGGAGCCGACTTGGTCTTGATGGTCTGCAGGACCGCCTTGATTTCTTGCTGGGAGAAATCTCTGTCGAGATCTTCGTTGGGAGAGCCCGAGTAGTTCCGGTGTTCAACGGCTGGAGGTCTCTCAAGGTAGAGCTTGACGATTTCATCACCCATTTCACGGATGTTTCCTTTGTACTTGTGTCTGAGCTTGGTCATTTCCGCTTTCGCCGCTGTCTTCGTTCCCGACGGGTCGAGTAGGTGCTTGAGGATCTTCCACGTCTTGCCCGTGTTGATGTTGCCGTCCATGGCGTCGCATACCTCGTCCCAATCCTGATTGCATAACTGGGCACAGTGTGCTTCGATGGTCTTGTTTAGTTCCGCGATTTTGCGCCTTAGATTTCTATTGTGTTTTTGCCCTTGCAGCCGTTTCTGGATGGATTTTTTGGCTTGTGCGAGGTGCGCGAGCCTGCTGTCCATCCGCGGAGAGTGACCACCACCGCTGTCGTCGTCTTCATGTTCGCGTCGAGCCTCCCAGTCGTCCCACTCCATCTCGGTCGTGGCCTTTTCTACGTCTCGTAGCAGCTCTCCGTTCCATTCCTCTATGTTTCTTATGGGTCCCTGTTCTTTTTCGTCTCTGATTTTGCGGAATTTGTCCCAGTCTACTAGCCGGAACTTATGTTTTATTCCCTTCGTGACGCGGGCCTCTCCTAGGGCTATGCTGAGTATCCTGTGATCGCTCCCCAGGTCCTCGAAGGTGTTCTCCCAGGTGATTCTCCCGGCTCTCCTGCATAGCGTTAGGTCTGGTGTGGTGTCCCTATGGGGGCCCGCACCCACTCTGGTGTGTGAAGCCGGCTCGTTGAGAAGGGTTAGGCCGGCCTTTTCTATGAGGTCGGCCAGATTTTTTCCCTTCTTGGACGAGTGTCCATATCCCCATTGCGTGTGTGGAGCGTTGAAGTCTCCACCGATGACGAGCCTGTTGTCGCCGGCGATGGTCAACGTTTCGTTTATTAAATCTTCGAAATTGTGTGTTAGGCCCTTTTTGGACGGGCTGCTGTAGACGTTCAGGACGAAAGTGCTGCTCTCCTTCTTGCTGCGTGGCACGACTTCTATGAGGATGTGGCTAATGTCCGTAATGTTTCTCATAATTCTCGGGATCGCGACCAGTCCTTTTTTGACTAATGTGGTCACGACTATGTCCCTCCCCGTCCCTTTTGTGCGTTGTTTGTGGGTGGCGTACCCGGCAATTTTGGCGTGGTCGAATGTTTCCTGGAGAATGATTACGTCGGGCTTTTGTCTTTTTGCGGTCAATTTAATGTGTTGTGTCATTGTTGCTTTTTTGTTTGAGAAGCTGCGGCAGTTCCACTGCCAGATGACGAGTCTTCCCTTTTTGGTGCCCGCCATCTTTACGAGAGCTTCTTCTCCAGCTCTGCGAGCCGCCTGTCGTACTTTAGGGCCTGCGCCTTCCTCTCTGCCTCGCTGTCACTAATGCGCGCCGCCAGCATCTCGAACATTTTCTCCATTTTGTCAGAGAGTTTGTTGAGCATGTCCTCAAGCACGTCAGTTTTTTTTGTGCTAGGTCGGGGTCTCTTGACCTCCTGTACCGAAGCGACCTGTTCGTTGGTCTTGGTCTCCGGGATTTTACGCTTGGCGCCCAGTGGGTGTGCTACATCTGCTAAGATATCCACTTCCTCCTCCATGGCTTCAGTGGATGGGGTGGAGACGGAGGCGAAGGCGGCTGACGGGGGCGACGATTGTGTCTGCATTTTGGTAAGTATTTCATTAAGTGTTTTCTGTAGTTCGTCAATTTTTTTGGCTGATTCGCTGTTTTGTTTTTTTGCCTTTTCTAGCTCCTGTCTGAGTAGCTGGTTTTCCGTTCGATATTCCTTCACGCGTTCCTCTATGTGATCGTACCTGCCCCTATCGTTACTGGTATTGCCGGACCTTCCCGATTCGCGATTGGCCACTACGTCTGACCAGCTCACCTTTGCTGGTGTCGTCTGTTCTTGATTCTTCCCCTTCGTGTCGGGCTTCGTCCCCCTTGAGGTGGATATGGACCCACTCCCGGTCCTGTCCCTGTTCCTGGACCTGGACCTCGAGGTCGGTCGTCCCCGCGCTCCCGGCCTAGACCTGGATCTGGATCTGTCCCTGGACCTCGAGATCGGTCGTCCCCGCGCACCCGGCCTGGACATGGATCTGGATCTGGACCTGGACTTGGATCTGGGTGCGGGAGATGGTTGTCTGTGGTTGCTTTCCCCGCCGTCAGGGTCTTGTGAGCCGGCTACTCGCAAGAGTTCTTCCTCGTTTCTTCTCGCTGTCCATCTTCTTAGTTTTACCATGTACGGCGTCTTGTATTTAGCCCTGCAAGTCCGGTCCGCCGTGGGGTGAGCTTCTCCGCAGAGCTTGCATTTAGGTGTGCATTCGTGGTCTTTGTCCGGGTTTTTGCTACCGCACGCCGGGCACAGCTTGTCGTCCGGTCTGGGGCACACATCGGGTCTGTGCCCGAGCCTGCCGCACTCTTTGCAGAAGTCTATTTGTTTCCGATAGAGGGATACTCTCATCATGATGCTGTTGAAGTGCGCCCACGCGGGGACCCTGTTGCCCTCGTACAGTAGTATCACGGTGGTCGTGCTGCCCAGTCTCTTGGCGTACGCCAGGGAAGGGTTCCTCACGTTCACCAGTGCGTGCAAGAGCTGGTCTTGTGTGTAATTGAGGGGAATATTGCGGATTATCCCCTTGGCCATCTCTTCTGGTGCCGAGACGTACGCGTTGGTCGCGTGTTGCCTCCCGTTGATTGTTAGTTCCTTGATTTTGGCGACTTTAGTCGCCGTCGTCTCGTCAGGTGTGCTTACCACCAAGATGTTTTGCGTGTGGTTGGGGCAGATCGTGATGATTTCGTCGCTGCTCACTCCTGCTTCATTGCGTATCGCCTCGTCTAGGCTGGCGCTGCACGTGTTTCTGATGTTCAGCCCGTCTCTCGGTCTTACGATTATCTTGATGTCGTCTCTAGGTAGCCTGGGCATCTTGCTTGCTCGTAGAATCTTGTTCACTATGCTCTTCCCGCCTTTGCGCGTCGGGCTTCTCCAGCGGGTGCCTTGCTTGTCTGGCTCTTGGGTAGTATTCGCCCGGCCCTTTCTTTTGTGCGTAACTCTGATCCATCCATCCGCGTCGCCGTCCTCGGCTCGGCTCGCGGGATCATTTCTTTCTTCTCTCGACTTGGTATTCAGGAGTTCCCCCACTTCTGCCTCGTCTACCTCCATTTCGGAAGTGCTTCCGAACCTCTGGCTTACACTGCGACACCGTTTTCCGCCCTAGCGGGGGCCGGTAGGCTTCCGCTATAGGCCTAGTCGGCGTTAAGCTTAGCTGTGCTTCTCACTTCGAAAAATCTTCGAAAATGGTTCGAAATGGTCATTGATGATTACAGTGTTCGAGATGCTGTTCTCTATGATGTATGCGTGATTAGAAAGAATTTAAGCACTGTCGCTTCACTTTTGCTGCGTGATTGTAGCCTCTGCCTTGCGGGGCTATGAGTCAATGCATTTGTGCTTGCTTACGGGAGCAGTATTGCTTACGGGGCTACGAACCATTGAAGCTGATAGTTTTTGTTCACGGAGAACGAAAATTCACGGAAACCTAGCCATATAAAGCTTCGCAGTAAGAGAACATCCCAGTTGCTCCAAGGCGTCTTTCTCAGCGTTCTGACGCATCGATGCACCATGAATTTCGGAGGAAACGCGTATGTTTCGTGACGGCGTTGCTAGATGACCCCGAATGTCCTTAGCGAAGCGCGACAGGGGGGTCCCGCTGCAGTAAAAACGACTTACACAATTTGTTTCCAATGTAGGTGGTGGTGGTGGTGGTGGTGATGTTGAAGCAGGTGGGGTTAGCCTGGCATACATAGCCGGCAATTGTTCCGCCTGATCCTCCTTCGAGTTGAGATCAGGGGTGTGTCACCAGGTGTCGATGAGCCCCGTGTCTCGCAGGAAGGCTATCAGCAGTCGTTGCGCTCTCTTCCTGAATGCCGCGGGCCCTCCGGGGAAAACAACGTCTTCAAAGGTGCTGTGCGTGAGACCGCTTTTTTGCAGGTTGTCGACCAACGCTTTTCTTTCTGTGTCAAACTGTGAACATAGCCAAATGAAATGTTCGATGTCACCAATGTCACCACAGAAAACACAGAGTGGGGAAGCGCGAAGCCCAGTCTTGAATAACCAAGCTGGGGTGTATGCGGAGTCGGTCCTGATGCGGTATAAAGCGTCGCTTCTTCGCGTGTAAATCCATGAGTCACACAGGATTCGTGTGGATTCTTGTGCATCTGTCTAAAGTGAAGGCGGATTGCATCCTTAGGGTTTTGAAAAGCTTTTGGAGCTTTCACTTTTGGGACACATGTCAGCGCTAGGCGTGCAAGGGCGTCAGCTTCCTCGTTTCCATCAATTCCTACGTGTGATGGAATCCACTGAAACCTTATGTTAAATCCTTTGCTCGTGAGGTCGTCAATCAGTGCCAGAGACTGCCATTTAAATTTCTCTAGAGGTAGGCCCCGATCTAATCTTTCTAATGCTGACTTGGAATCCGTCAGCACCACGACATCTCGTGCAGAAAAGGCACGTAGTTTCCGCAAAGCCGCGGTGATTGCGGCGCTTTCTACTGTTGTAGAGGAAACTACGCGATCCAGTCGGCCAGACCATGACACATCAAGGGATGGTATGCAGAATGCCGCTGCACAGCTATCTGTTTGTGCACACACCGAACCGTCTGTGTACACTTGTAGATGGCTTTGAAACAAAGTGCTCAAGTGGTCCAGCACAATAAACTTGGCTTCGGCAGTTGAAATGGTGCGTTTCGTCGGTTGGTGGGGTACATTGAGGCTGCAGGTAACGTCCGGAAAAGACCATGGCGCGTCAAGGCGACTTCGTTTAGGCCATTCCAATCCTAAATATCGGAAGGTGTTCAGCGCCGCATGGAAATGTGAGCGAGTTCTTGATCTTAACCGCCGGAGAAGCGCCGTGCCTGCGCGTGACTCGCCCAGCCTTAATAGCTGCGTCAGCAAGGCCTGAGATGCCAAGAGGCGGAGTGGAAGAGACTCTGCCTCATTAGTGACTTTCTTGTTTGAAGCCGCCGTTGGAACTCCCATCGCCAAACGAAGTCCCTTTCTGTGCACTGCCTCCAAGCGCTCGAATTGACTCGATGACGGTGATATCAGAGGGAGCTGATAGAGAATGCGGCTTGTTATCAGGGCAGCGTTCAGTTTAAGCATGGATATAGGATTGTTTCCCCAACGTACACCTGCCAATCGACGAAGTGCGTTGATTCTTTGCACTGATGCAGCCACAACACTTTCGACCGCACCACGCCATAGTAGCTTGTTGTCGATGGTGACGCCCAGGAATCGAACATGAGTTGCACGAAGAATTGAATGCCCTCTGATATTCAGCGTCAGACGTGTTGACTTGCGCCTCACTCCCGGGAAAAGCATGAAGGTTGTTTTTCTGCTGATAAGGATAAGCCAAACGTCGATAAGTGGCGATCGATAGTGAAGATTGCGGCCTGGTCTATCCGGGCCAAACGTTTGTGTTGGTACCCCGAGATCCAAATGCAGATGTTATCTGTGTAGATGGACATCTTAACTGCCATCCGACGTACTTTCAGGGCATCTGGAAGGCTGCCCATGGCAACGTTAAAAAGCAAGGGGAATAGGACACTTCCTTGTGGGACGCCGAGCGAAATGCGTCGCTTGACACTCATTATACTTCCCAGCTTAACTTGTGCACATCGATCACTGAGAAATTCATGGACGAATCGAAGAGCATTTCCCGAGCCCCCATGGCTCGGAGTCCGTTGATGATGCCTGTATGAAGCACACAGTCGTATGCCTTGGCAACGTCCATAAAGATGGCGAGTGTGGAAAGGCCGTCTACGCGATGGTGCTCGATATGGCTTAGTAGATCCAAGACACTGTCCTGGGCACTCAACCGTGGATGAAATCCGGTCATACATGATGGCAGTCTATTTCCTTGCTCAAGATACCATGTTAACCTCGTACATATTAGTCTTTCCATCAACTTTGATACGCATGATGTTAGCGATACTGGCCGATATGAGGTGAGGTTTGCAGGATCCTTTCCGGACTTGAGCACTGGCACCACCCATGCTGTCTTCCACGCTTCTGGGATCTCTCCTGTGCTCCAGACGTGATTAAATATGTCCAGAAGTGCTCGTTTTCGTTCATATGGCAGATTTGTCAGCATCTGATTGCTGATCGAATCGGGACCCACAGCACAGCGTCTTCTTAATTTGCTAAGCGCCAAATCCAACTCATGAAAGGTGAACGGCGTATCCATGGTATGGAATGCTTCAGACAACAGATGGTTTGATACTCCTGCTGATCTGCCAGATGTGTATACGTCTGCAAAATCTTCTGCAAGGGTTTGCAAAATTTTTCCTTGCTTTAAAGCAAGTGCTTCGAATGGCCTGTGTAGACGAATCTTTCCGGATAGGCTATTCATTACTCCCCATATCCTTGTCATGGGAGTAAACGCCGATAAACTCTCACAGAAAGCAGCCCATTGAACTCGTCTTAATCTTTTTATGTGACGACGGATGACAGCGTTTATCCTGTTGTATTCAGTTTTCGCAGATGGATTTCCCGTGTTTCTCATTAGTTTTCGCTCCGCTCTCCTACGCGCTGCGCAGAGGTTCTTTAGTTTCAAATCAGGAGTGGGGAAATGATCTGGCAGTTTCAACATTGAGGTAGCCACTCTTTTGCTCCGCAGCATATCTGCGAACAGCTCACCAGGGGATTCGCCCAACGCTTCTCTGTATGTGTCCCAGCGGGTCACAGCACAGAATTGTCGCCCAGCAGTGTGAAATCCGGTGATGTTGGTGAAGATCGTAAAGTCGTCACTGCCCATCCTGTCTGGGGCCGTTGTTGACGATACGACAAGGTCTATAGAATGGATCACGAGGTCTATGGCACTCCATGAATCTGGTGATCTGAAGAAAGTCGGTTTGCCATCGTTCGCGATACACAAGTCAGCAGCTTCCGCGGCTGTGGCTAGTTCCTTGCCTCGGGAATCTGCAGTCTTATCTCCCCAAAGCGAATGATGTGCGTTAATGTCCCCACAGATTATTATAGGAGAGGGGCAACGAATGCAAAGGTCCTTTATGAACGCCTCCATGGAGACCTTCCAGCGCGGACTTATATACACCGACACCACACTGAGTTTTCGTTTTCCTAGGCACACTTGCACAGCGGCGACTTCCAAGAAGGTAGAACAAAGGTCTTGCACTGGTAAGGTGACGTGAGGTATTTCTCGCCTGATGTATATCATCGCACTTCCATTTGCAAATGATGGTATACTCGGATTTCCATGTCTGATGTACCCTGGGATCGTCCTTCCATTTGGGAGACCGGCTTCCGAGAGGGCTAGAATTGGTATAGGTATGTCTCGAAGGAAAAGGCTGAGTTCAGAAAGACGCTGTAGAATACCAGCGCAGTTCCATTGCATTATTAAGGGCACTTTTGCACGACGGAATGGACCAAGTGGGCGAGACATTGCCATTGTGCTACAGAGTGTATGTGGAAGTAGAGCAGAGTATTACTGACTCAAGAGCCAGCACTGCTTCCAGCATATCCTTCGTTGAACTAGCAGGCATCTTCGCTACGTGGGAACGTAGTGCCGTGAACAAAGCGCGTATCACATGCTGGCAGTTTTCCTGCTGTCTGTTGCCAAGTGGTACTTGAGGTCGGTTCACTGCGGCCGCATAGGTGCGCTTTTCGGACTCTTTTCGAACAGGTTTCTCAGCCGCTGTGACCGTTTGCGTTGGCTCAATAACTTCGTTTATCGGTGTGAGACGCGGGAAATGAGATGCGTACTCTGTTTACAAACCAGTTAGTTGTGGCGCTCTGGACGTCTTCTTCGTGTTCGATGGTGCGGTTGCACTCTTTGGACCCAGAACAAACATCTTATTTCTTCGCTGAGCAGCTGTCCGCGCCGGGCATCGACCGTAGCTAGCAGGATGGTCACCGCCCCAATTTGCACACATAAAGTTGTCTTTACTTGCACACGTCCTAAAGTCATGAGGTCCCCCACAGCGCTTGCACCTCTGTTCCCCACGACAGTACTTAGCGATATGTCCGAAGCGCTGACACTTAAAACAGCGTGGTGGTGTCTCCACGTAGTCGACAAGCTCGTGTCTGGTGAAACCAAGGTTGATCTTCTCCGGACGTTCAGAATTTGGAGCAAATGTGAGAACCACCGAGTTAGTGCGCCTTGACTCCCATTCAGATGACGAAGTTTGGACCCGACGGATGATTCTTCTTGCATGGAATACTCCCTGAGGTCTCAGGTAGGTGAGCAGCTCCTCATCCGAGTACCATTTAGGGACTCCTCTAACAATGCACGTGTTTTTGATATAACTGTGTGGTACACGGGCAGATATGATTATGCCACCAATATTCTTGGTCTCTAGAAGGACGTTGGCTTGTCCTTCTGTCTCTACATTTAAGAGCAGTGCTCCCTGTGCTGTGAAGTGGCTCTTCACTGGTGCTCCACCGAGAATCGTTTCAAGCTGAGAATACAGGACAATAGGGTTTACTTGACTTAAATCATCTCTTTCGGATGTTGCAGTGATTAACACTGGAATGCCCTCCGCCCTGTCTTTACGATGGCGCACAATTCGGAATCCACCCTCGTCCATGTCTAGGTCTGAAGCATTCGCCACGTTGTCGTCATCGATGATAGTTGACTCGTCTTCAGATTCACCAGTGTCTTGTCGCTTGCAGTCAGGCTGGCTTGTACAAACCAGTTGGCGTTTCTGACCCGGTGTCAGCCCTTGGGAGGTCATGGCGGGGTGCTCGTCGGTGCCAGCTTGGTTCCTTCTAGCACCTTGTGAGGCGGCGCGTGGCGCAGCACCTGTCGGTCTCCGATACGGAAGGTACCTTTTCGAGTCGACAGACGTCTTGAACCGTTCTGACCAGTAATATTACCAGAAAATAACGAAAATAACGATAAATGTAGGCAGAGCTACTCAGACAGGCTAGCAGCAGGTTCTTGGTCTTCTTCGTCTTCCTCTGTTTCCAATGTAGTCATCACGTTGTGCCACTATGTAGATTCAATGCCAACGCATTACCATCGGCGCTCATGGTGAGATGGGCTCTGCCGCCAATGTTAATGCGCTAGCATTTTTTGGGTTCTTAACATCCTTTCCGATGGCTATCTATCTAACATTCTATGTATGTTTCCGTCTATGTATATATGTATCTAACCGTTTTCCTTGCTACCTCAGTCACCCTGGTCGAATGGGTAGCGCATCGGGCAGCTTTTCTCAGCTGACCGCATTCTAAACCAGCCACAGGAACAACTTGGGTGACGGAGTACGTGTGAAACCATTTGATGCCAAGTTGGGCCACTGGTTATGTGTCAGTAGGCGTGTTCCGCCCTTCAATGAACGTCTTTGACACCAACTTGGGTAACTATGCGTGTGCAACGTGGGTGGTGCCGCTTTACAGTGGCGAAAATGATCGCCTGAATTTCTCAGATGCTGAACGTAATCGAACCCATGTCACAAGCATTCCTCAAGGAGAGCAACCCGACCCATCAGAATGTAGCGCCGCATGTGCGCCGGCTATATTTATTCAGTTATTTATTAAAAGTACTTTCTGCGCACGAAGGCACCGAGCATATGACTCTTTTGATCAACGCCTTTCGTGTCAACGCTTTTGGGAGCTGCGCAATGAATGCATTAGGTACCGCTCTTCAACGAACCTCGCGCCAACTTGTGTCATTGAGTGTGTGCCACTGAGTGTGCGGCAAGCGACGGAACAATTATCAGCGTTCGCAGGCGCCGGCGCGCAACGCTTCCAGTCTCAGAGGCAGTCGAAGAATACGGCAGTCGATCAATGTCTTTTATTCTGAAAAGTTTCAGTAAAATACCTAACTAATAAAGATAGCAAGCAGATACTTACGATTTCATTTGTATTTACCGATGGCCGTTCTAATGATAATCATTTATTGAAATCCCGAACCTTGCGATAATTTATTATAGCACATAAAGATGAGCATTTGGTATACACTTACTTTACCTGGTTTCACTGAAGCAAATTGACGCGCAACACGCAGTGACCATGTCGCCTAAAATTCTTAAAAAGTTTGCTGTTCTAAAATGCATGAAGATTAGGCGCTTACCGACAGAAAGTTACACAACGGCATCGAAATGACATCACTCATTGCTTATGTTTCATTGCTTTTTTTGCCATATAGTGAATAAGCACCTCGGCATCGTATTTCCATCCTAGTGCTATATGATCGCGTGCGTGTGCGCAAGTGTAAAACGTGTAGTAAAACATCAGCTACATTGCTCCGGCTTTTGCAAAATTGGGAAGTGGTCCATCGGCGCATGCCGCGTCGAGCCTATAATTTCGCCAGCGCCGCTTCAGTGCAAAGAAGTGCGGGTGGGCAGTAGAATTTTGCAATGGTGAAAGTTTCTCGGCCTGTGTTTCTCAGCACTTTTGGTAATTATTCGGCTGAAAAATTGTTCCTGGCGAAGGTGTGATTACTCGGGCATCGGCGCACCGTTAGCGCTCGGCCGCAACCTAAAGTCCCACCACAAGGATTCGTCTTTAATGCAATATCCCGTAGACGCTACCGAGGTAATTGGCTGCTTGTTAGAAGACGCTGCAGCTTTCGTGCCTCCCTGTTGTTCTTTCGTTGAGCTTAGACTTTCACTTCGTGCACAGCAGCCTGCTTATGGGTATTGCGGTCGGTTCATTAATCTGGTTAAGGTGAGCGCTTACCAAGTTAAAGGGAGGATTCTTCATCGGCTAATGGGACTCGGGCACCACAGTTATTTCTCTTCGCAAACACTACCTATAACCGAAACGCCTCACCATGCGTCTATAGGTCCAAGTTATGCGCCGCGCGCGTGAGTTAGTTAACGTGATGACACAAAACTGAAGAATCAGGCAAACTGTTTAGCGGTTGGAAGAAGCATAGCAAGACTTAGCTGGGCGGTTCGTGGTGGAAATCGGAACTCAGGTGGAAGTCAGATGTATATAAAAGAAGCGTACCCTATAGCTAAACAAGTTTTGGGTTATCTAAGAAGGTATCTTGGGAACGTTTTCGGGTCGCTGGAGGAATGAGGTGCGACCAGGGCTGCTGCGTTGGTTCCTGGAGAGCGCTGAGGGTTTAGCAAGTAGATTAGTCTTTATTGCAATGTTCCTTTAGTGAAAATTATGATAACGACGAAGAGACAGCTAGTTGGCGACAAATTTTCTAAGAACATTTTCTGAAGTTGTCGTAGGACGGCCGCCACGCTTATCAAAAGAGAAGCAATAAAATGAGCTCGTCGAATGCTTAAATTTGTCATGTTTTGGTTAAACCTAACGCCCTTATTTTGCTGATTGTTTAATACAGTCAGCGTTAAAAAAAAGTTAAGCTATTAATGTAGGAACGCGCAAGAGAACAACACATATTAGATGGTAGTAGTCAATTGAGCCGTTTTATAACAGGACACTTCTATTCTTCGTAATAAGCCCTTCTTCAAAGTGAATTGCGCTAATTCAAAAACGTAAAGACTGAAAAGCCTGTTATTGAGCAAGTTGGTACTTACCATGGAACGAAGAATACAGGCTCAATAAGAGACCCATAAAGATTAGCAAACGTGGCGTTTGTTCGCATTTGCGTGCGTGCCCACGCTTGTGTGTGTGTGTGTGTGTGTGCGTGTGCGTGTGCGTGCGCGTGTGCGTGTGCGCGTGTGCGCGTGTGCGCGTGCGCGCGTGTGCGCGTGTGTGTGTGTGTGGTCTTCGTACCGAAGTTCTTTTTTTTTTCTTGCTTCCAGATAAATTACGCAAACTTCAAAATACTAGTCCAACGCTCGTAGTATACTGGCTACTCGACAGAATTAAAAGTCGACTGCTAAGTTATTGATTGCATCTCGACTGGCTCGAGTAGAAATTGTATATAAATGCAAAAAGCATGTAAGTCCTGCTTCCACCAGCTTCTGAAGACGTCCTTCAGCGACAACAGCGTTATGCTGGACCAGACACCATTGGCTTCTCTTGTGCAGGAACCAAATAGCGCCTACTGTACACACAGGCGCTCTTCATTTTGAAATATGGAATATTTGTACAGCATCATGGTCTAGCACTGTACAATTATTGCATCTCTTTTACACCCTGCGAAATCTTTCACAGCGGTAAACTTCAGTGCTCTATGCGAAAAAAATTACGTGGCGCCAACATACTTACTAGCAGACGCACTACCGTCGCTCGTCCTTTAAATGTAATATTTGTCGTTATTTACCGGTATTATTACAGCGTTTCTGCCGCGCTGTGAGATGTACATATACAAACCGCGCATACGCGCACATAATGTACTTGAAATATTACATCTTTGAGCAGTGCGCAAAATATGCACAATTTCAGGAACAAAGCCAGCATCCCTTCTTACCTCGGCAGTCAGTCACCTGACCATGCATTTTTCATAATTACAATGGCATGGACGTGCTCATTGATATAAGATAGAGAAAGGTGACTCACAGCACAGTGCATTTTCTTAGTGCCGAGCTGAATATTCGCTTGCTAAAAGATTTGATCTTCAGTTTCCGCAATAAGAAATTGAATCCAGAGCATCAGCGAAGTCAGATTTGCTGGCGACAGCGTGCGGTATAGAATAATGCAGCAAACGAGTCTCGTGACCGCAATTTATGAGTGTGTGTGATGCCAAAGGTCAATGCTCTAATACCATAGCAAGTCTTTATCCGCTGAGCTAGCATAAATATAGCGTCGGATAATCATACGCTAACTGCATACCCGCGAATGTGGTGGAAAAGGGAGTATGTGATGCATCTGCCTGTCGATTGAGAGCTTAGCAAAGGAAAGAAGAGCTTCACCCAGAAATCGAGTTTTATTCCCAACTATACGAAGTGTGAGGAAGCAGTGGCCCTAAATTAAAAGCGCAAGGAAGAACCTAACACCTAATAACTGTTGAACCTAATTTTGTGTAGAAAAAAATGTTCTGCGATTCTTTCAGTTACAACTGTTGAGAGCGATACAGGAGGCCAATAGAAGTAAGCCTGTCACAGTGAGATTAAAACAAAAGGCAAACTCTCTGCCTTTTCTTATTGTGATATTTTGATGTGTGTCAAACGACGGCACACTATCTCTTGCCTTTCTTGCCTTCCCAGCAAAGGGAAAATTAGTGCTACCGCAGAAACTGGCTTCGATTCACGTTTATTTGCGTCCTGCAGGACTACCCCTGGTAAACTGCTAGTAGTGCCCTGCAGGAACCGAAAAAAATATATATACACATCCAACCTAACTGATGGAGTGTGAAAGCGATGCTTTTGTGAAGTGGTTAAATAAATGCCATCGAAATCACTAAATTCTGCGCAGAGTTTTGCATCATAGCGATTACATGCCTACCGGTGAAGTCTGGTAGACACAGAGATCACCACCACATAACCTACCTGACTCGGCAATGAACTGTCCCCAAGGTTGGCGCCTTTTTATGACACTGTAGCAGACTTGTACACAATATAGAACGAAGTTACGGTTATAACTGCAATTAGTAACTTCATAAAGGGAGTTAATTCACTCCCGAATTATTGCCCTAAATATTATTATATCAATTACTAAAATGTAATCGATTACCTTAGCAATACTTTTCTGTGAACTTTTATTAACATTGTGCAAATTTATTAAATAGAACGAGTTGGCCTGGTTGTTTAAATGCGTCCTCTGCAGTCATTCAACCGCCGTTTAGTCAACATTTTACTCCGTAATTTTCTTTCGTTTGGTTTTTCTTATTTTTTCTTCTTTTCTGAGACTACCTGCAACGGCACGGAAAACTTGCTTAACGTGCTCGCTCAAAAAATTCTGTGTGGTATGGCACGAACAAATTGCTCAAAATATTTTGGTGACTGAATGCCGCGACTCTCGGATATCGTTCATCAATTGAGCGCATAGATTAACGATATATAGACATCTTGCTACAGGAACTAGGGGAACGCGTTCTATACACAAGGGCGGTAAAAAAAGGGGAAAAATGGCTGCATACGTACTTAGCGGGCACCAATGTCCGTAGTGGCCATCGCTATTGAGGCATAGAAGTACCGTTTCCGTTTGCCGAACAACTTCTGGCAGACCTCCTCTCAGCATCCTTTACTCGCGTGCCATTTAGCCTTAAAAGAATAATTGCAACGGACGCCTGCAAATTATCACTTTCCTTGAAATGATGGCCAAACCTGTATAATTACATAATACGTACAAGGCTGCATATTATTAAGCCCAATAAATACGTTTCATGCGTTACAATCACAAAAATTAGCGCATATGACTCATATAATAATAAACACATACAAACATATGAGTTCAACGGCCAAAAGCTTCGGTTTATATCTGAGAAGTCATAGACTGCACAACGCGAAGAAGAATTCAGGAGCAGTTCTTACCGCCAACGAACTTTTCCAAGAGAGAGGGAGAGAACGTTATTATAAGGAGGTCGGACTCAGAGGTGGGGCTACCAAGAGAAGTGTGCAAATCTACAAGCCTGCCACGCTCAGATGATCGGGAATGTTATTATGAAGAAGGAGAGGCGCTATATTCTGCAAACTTTAGGGGGCATGGCGCAGCCCCTTGGGAAAGGGAAGGGGGGCACACAGAAGAAAGGAAGAGAGAGCTGCAAGACACTGATTATGGTAAGGAGGTAACCCATCTACACAGTTTAATTTATTGAGACTCGGTAGTTCCCTCCTCATGTCAGTTGTCAACGGTGCGTCGCCCGTCAGAGCTTGTTTCGCCATAAACGTAACTGGTTACATGTAATAGACTACTGTAAAAAGTAATTGAATTACAAACAGCACTCTAGATAAAACAAAGCAATCATTAAATGACAGAATCGGCAAAAACTTAATTTATTACAAGTAATAAATTAAATGTAATTTCTTACATGCAGGTTTGCAATGCACCCAGGGTTTGCGCGCAGACCGGCCGATCCAAGCAGTAGAACGCAGTTTACGGAGCAAAAAAAAAAAAAAAACCGACCATGCATATGGGTCATACAGTAAACCCCAGAAAAGTAGGCACAGAAACGTTAGCGCTCATAAAGGAGTTGTGCTCTTTATGACGTATATTTGTTGTAGTTCGAATATTTGACTTTCATTTGTTTCATCAACGAGGAATTTCGTAGAAAGCAAGGCCACCATTCAGGACTCCTGTAAAAGCAGTAGAGATGGTAGTGCCGCCCTGAATGTGGGCTATTTGGTAAGGCAGCAGCACCCAAAACCGTGAGGAATGTCCAAGAGTGTTGGTAAAGAAAGCTTACGTCGTGAAAAACGGCGTCCTTTTGTCTAAACATTTTTCAAAAATTGTTATCCACAAACAGCCCTTCTAAGCAACCTTAACGCTCGGATATTCCTGTTTACAAGTCAGAATTGTGATTCGGTTTAGTTTGGCTGAAATAAGGCGCACCAGAGCAGCCTGCGGACAATGCAAAATGGCGGCCAGGGTCGAATACGTTTAATGGCAGACACCCATTTGAGCATGCCAATTGTATGTTTGACACAAGTCACAGGTCAACTGAGACACTGCAATGTTTTAGAAAATCTCAGTCCAACGCACACAGTTTATTTTCTACATATCGCAAGTGTGGCTTATTTACTACCAAATACAAACCTGTGTCCGCGATGGTGGACATAGGTATATAGAGCAGTGCCTGTGATTTTGGTCTTCGCATGCAGTGCTTAAATTCGCATGGCTAAAGATGGCATTAGCATGCATAACTGACTGGCTGCTCTCTTCTACACTTGAGGCGGGTCCCACAAGTAATCTCGTGACCAAGTGTCTCACCAGAACATCTTAAACACTACCTTTTGCTATATAGGATTACATGAAAAACGATGCACAATTACGTAGACTTGGCTGCTCCAAATAGATTCGAAACCATTGTACTGCACATGTTATGTTGTGTATGTCTGCGTTAAGGTTGATTGCAGTTGTTTCCTATACGTTCAAGTGAAGTGGTGACTGTGACGTTAATGTCGATGATGATAAAGTAAGCCATATCACAATTACGTTTGAACGCTATAGCATCTAAAGTAACAATAAAGAAAACAGTTGTATGTAAATGCGAAAAAAAAAACAATTCTTGAGCGATAGAAAATTTCAATTTCCTTTTTCAGTACATTAGTGTACGAGTGTCAACGCAGGTGGACAAAGATTTCTGCGTGAACATTGTGCAAGAAAAATTGTTTTGCTTCATAATTGGTCTATCTCAAACTCGGCAATGTATTTAGCAGGGCCAAAGCAATAAAACCACCATACTGTTATTCTCGACATCCAGAGGGTTGAAATTTTCAAAAAAGAATAAACGAGAACAAGTCATTTCTTTTTCTAGATCACTGTCGCTTGCAGCCCTGAAATATAAACTTGCATATGGCCTTTCTGAAGAGGTCTACCACCTGTTAGAAGTTGAGACGCTTGGCTTGGAGGAATGGGATACCTAGGCAAATGGGGTAAAATCAACTGAACAATAAATATTACCAGGAGCTAACTCGATGGTTGCGAACCGAAACTCCTCTTTACAACTATTTCGCCTCGAGACAAAGCACTAACCAATGCAGTAACCAACGTTGTTCTGTTGCGAACGTCATAAGGCAACTTTTCACACGGTACAAGTATCAAGTAACTCATAAAAAGACCCCGAGGCCAGGTAATTCCCAAGTTCCCAGTGTAAGCCAGTTACAGGACATTCACACACAGACCAGACATTAGGCGAGAGAGAACTGGTGCTGATCAGGTCTTTCGAAAGCAGTGCACGTAGCCTCTTTGGCCCGACGCCGCATGTGCTAGAGTGCGCGATCGATAAGGCTTGGCCTACGACGCCAAATATATATACACCCTGTCGGGGAGTCATTTTCAGCCCAAGAGGTGCTGCTGCCGTACAGATACCGAGCCATGTCCCGTTGGACGAATATCTCCGAGACGTGTTTCGGGGATCAATCGCCTCCCAGCCTCCGGAGACTTGTACACACTCGTTAAAGTGCAACGACTTGATACTCCGTGCATGTGACTCTTGCTTCGACGAACAAGGACTGTAGTACGACAGGTGGAGATGTAGCTGTTAGGCGGCACATGTTGAATGTCCTAAGACACACGAGTGCGTTTATGCATTTACAGTGTCATCGGTCAGAGAAATTTACTGCAATATAAAGCCCGGAGAATGAAAAAAAGATAGTCCTCCAATGCATGCTAAAAAACTACCTGAAGTATGTCACGATTATTCTGCTGCTTCTCACGCATTGTACTGCCAGACTTCCAAGAACAAGTGCAATATTCATCTAGCCCAGCTAATATATATTTCATGAAGGAAATAAGCACTCGTATGCGTTATAGGTAAAAAAAGATGTTAAAGACGACGTTGGAAATCACAATCCTAAATAAATGAACGTGAAGGGAAATAGCAGAGAACAGAGCGCGAAAGGACAAAACCATTAGCGAGCGAATTAGATTGATTTGGCAAACTACTCAGGCAGTATATTTATTGAGAATTTTTTCTCTGTGACATGTGGAAGTCCGGCTTAAGCTAGTTTTTACATCCAGAGGTAACTTGAATTTAAGTAGAAGGTACAGAACACTTATTGAGAGAAATATACCACTGAGACTTATTTTTAGGGGTCACTATGAGCATACTGTTACCGCAAGGATAACTGACGCAGTCTAAAACATTAACTCGCTACTGAAGGACAACACCCTAGTAGAAATCAAACTGACGATGCAATAACGCGCAAATTAAGCCTCTCCTGAGGATAACTCCATAAATTTCAATGTAAATAATCTCTCATTTTTATAAGCAAGATGGTATAATGATTGTCCTCCAACAGTCGCTTGGTTCCTGTGGCATTCTGCTGCTAAACATAAGGTCGTGGGTTTAATCACTGGCGGTGGAAGGTGGATTGTAACCGGTTGTAAATATTGGGGGCAAACTAAGAACCACACGTGTTGAAAATTGCTATCGAGTACACAACTACGGTGGGTCTCCTAGCCCCAGTGTCGCTGTGAGACGTAAAACCTAATGAAAAATTTCGCCACTGTAGCGATGGACTGAAAATGTGAGTAAATGAAAACTCTCAGGTATAAGGGTTCCGCGATAATTTATTTATTTATTTATTTACTTGTACATACTGCAGCCCTATTGGAATATTAGAGGATTGGTTATGAAAAGCCGAACAATGACAAATAACACAGGCAATATGAACAATACAGACGCAATGAAAATAACTACCTCTTCAATGGTCGCTAAAGATACGTTTAAAGGCAGAGAAAAAGTATTGCTAGGCCACGAATTCTAATATTGATTAACACGGGGAAAGAAACAGTATTTAAAAGTGTCTGTACGGGCAAAGTAACGCGCCATGTTTATTTGATGGTGACTTATGATTGGATGCTTTAGCAGGAGTTAGATAATTATCTGGTGAAACCCGGCAAGAGGAGTTAATAAAACAATGCAGAAACTTTAGTGATTGTATGTGTCGGCGATCTGAGAGCGGTTGCAAGGCTAAAGATGGAAGCTCAGCAGAATATGAAAAATCTCTATCAAATCTGCGGCATATGAAGCGAATGGCTTTCTTTTGGTTAATTTGGTTAATGTCGCGTTGCATATGCGGATTCCAGACAGGAGAAGCATATTCTAGTAAAGGCCGGATTAGAAATTTATATATAAGTAGTCTAGTATCTCTTGGAGCCGTAGTCAATGTGCGGCGCAGACAGCTTGAAATTTTCAGTGTCTTTGAGGTTCTTAAAGCTATGTGTTCGGACGAAGACCTACCGGGTGTGAAAACGAGACGAAGCTATCCATGGGGCTATCATCAATATTGAAGGAAAATATGGAAGGCGTGGTTTTATTAGTGAAAGTCATAACGGCGGTTGTACGTATGTTAATTGTCATTTGCCAGGTAGCACGCCAAGAACTAAAATTGAAAAGTGATTTTTGAAGCTGCAAATGGGCTGCAAGGCAAAAACTTTTATGATATAATACGCAGTCATCCGGGCAGACAAACACAAACTTGAAGTTATGTGACGAGGAAAATCATTTATAAAGTTCAAGAAAAGCAACGCACCGAACACGAAACCTTGTGGCACTCCCAAGGGTGCCTTTGCTACCATGGAATTAGCTCGGTTAAAGGACACAAACTGAGATCGATGGGAAAGAAAGCTAGAAATACAGCTGAGAAGGCCGGGGTTACTAAGAATGGTGTGATGTTTATACATCAATTTCGTATGAATCACGCTGTCAAATGCCTTTTAAAATTCAGTACAGTTTGCGTGAATTTGGTTGCCCGCATCAGGGTCAATACAAGTGTCACGTGTAATTTCAAGTAGCTGTGGTAATGTGCGTAATCCACGTCTGAAGCCGTGCTGGACATTAGTTAGTAATTTGTGACACAAGGTATCCCCTAATGTGTTCGTAAATAATGTGCTCTAACATTTTACACGACTAAGAGGTTGAAGAAATTGGTCTGTAATTAGATATAATGTGTTTTCTCACCGGTCTTGAATAAAGGAAGAACTTGGGCCATTTTTGACGATGAGGCTAATGTAAAAGAAGCCAGGCACTTGCAAAATATCACAGTAAGGTGACGACAGGTCCATAATGAGTACCGTACCAAAAACAAGTTTGGAATGCCGTCTGACGCAACAGAATTTTTAATATGAATTCTCAAAATTAAGTTCCAGACACCTTCTTCGGTAACGTTATTGTCATTGATGGCCATGTCACTACGAACAATGGTGTATGTTTGGATGACGTTGTTGTCCCGAGTGAAAACAGACTGGAAATACTCACTAACTGCATTTCATATATGAAATGGATCATTAGTAGAAACATTGTTAACCGCCACATAAGTTGGTATCTTATGAAGAGGTAAAACAGACGACCAGAATTTGCGCGGGTCAGTTTTTAGTAGGTCCTGAAGCTGCACATGGAACAAGAAATCCTTAGCCGAGGTAATCTTCAGTCTAAGCTCCTCTTTAGCTTTAATGAAACTTAGCATGGTTGCATAATTCTTTGAGCACCTCTTACACCTTAGCGTATTCACACGCCGTGTTAGGTGTAATATATCTCGTGTCATCCAAGGAATTTTCATATTTTGCTTCTTTGTTTTGAATGGAAAGAAACACCGAATACATATTTAACCAAGAATTTCAAAATAACTAACCAATGTGTTAACATGATTAGTAGAACTTAGTGCAACAAGTTCTTGAAAACAATCTGATTGAGTATCTGTTGTTGAAACGTCATCAGCGTGATTAGAACCAGGAAATGTAGAGAAAACAAAATTCTGTTTAGTAATCGCGAAATTTCATGAGAGAAGAACGGGGACTAGCTCCCTTATTACGGAAGTCTCTTTCGCAAGTTTTAAACTAGGAAAATGAATGCCGGGGGCATTAAAATTGTCCACGCAAATGAGGTTACCCGTACTGCGTTGGTCTCGTTAATATAGTTACTGAGTTTCAAAGTGATCTAAAGAGGAACTTCGTGGATGGTAGGCGATGTCTGTAACGACATGTGCTTTGTCTAGATAAAGTTTGCACCAGACGGAATCTATATCGCCTGGTAGTGACAATCTTCAAAACTTGAAGTTTGACTGATATAGGAACGCAACGCCGCCGCCTTTAGAGTGAAGCCGGTCTGCCCGGATGGCTACATAGCCAGGAGGATTGAACTCTGAGTCTAGTATATCATCATGCAGCCAAGTCTCTGTGATACCAACCAAATGAGGCGAGTGTGCAGAAATTGAAGACAAAAAAGAGTCCAAACTTTGTAGTTATGCTCCTGGCATAGAGGTTTAAAATTCAAAGGTTACAATTGATTTACGAAGGAGTCCGTCAGAAGAAGTCGAACGTGATGACTCAGAAGGTTTAGCTGTAAGGGATGAATCAGGCGGTGGTGACCGAGATGTTCGGTTAACAAAAGATTTCGGGCCTTTGATAAGGGCATTGGACACACCATCTATCTCAATTGTAGAGCACGTCGTCGATAAAAGCATGATGATAGCGTAGGTTGATTACTGAGCCTTCCCTTTGAAAAGGTGCTGAGGCATCCCAAACTTTTTCCTGATTGTTCGAATGCTGGCTGAAACATCTTAAGTGATGTAATATGTGTCTTAATTTAAGTATAAAGAAGAGGTAGTTGTGCTTCAATTTGAAGAGCGGCATTTCTGTGAGGCAAGACATAAATTCTTAAAAGGTAAATCGCAGGGGATAAAAACAAATAAAGCGTTGGTTAAGTACTGCACTAAAGTGCATGCCACGACCAGCTGCTTGTACAACTCTGGACAGAAAACAACATTTAAAAAAGCGCGCATGACACAATCCGACAGATATCTCTGATTGCAAGACAAATTTTGCTCGCCTGATTCGTCGTACTACACGCAAAGCTAAAAGCAAAACATAAGCAAGAGGAGCTATAGCGTAAAGTTATTCCATTCTAATGTTTGGGTAAATCATGGCTTGAAATTTCCGTAGCCGCTAGTGAAAGCACTGGCCCTCACCAACAAAGTTATTTCAAGGGACCAATCAAACACTGTCCTCGTTTAGAGCAAGTTACTTTGGTTTGGTTTCAAGGCGAACAGATTGCTTACCATCAGTGGCGGCACCAGTAGAGGCGAGGTGGGGTGGAATGAACGACCCCGCGTGCGACGCTAAAAAGTGTGCCACTGGTCATGGTTGTTTCGCGCTCAGTTTTACACAGACGATATTAAGGAAGGACAGGACGTGGACGGAGGGAACCTTCATGACTTAGGGTGCTTTAGAACCGGAATATGAAATGAAATAGGATACATTAGAGACGGCGACACTGAGAGGTACATAAATTCTTGCGCAGACGCAGACGCGCAACAGTAGTTGTAACTATTCAGGAATAATTTCCTCACTGATGCCGGCTACGCTAGTGGATTGTGCGAGATTAGCAGAAATTAGGGCATTATTTTTTTTTTACGAAAGCTCCATTGACACGTTCTGCTAAGAATATTTTCCTTCGCCTATTTGCCTGCTATATCTGGCTCGTCTTTATTTTACTCTACCTTAGAGTGTCCTTCTTCGGCTTCTTTCCACATCACATAAATTGTGGATCCTTTATTCTTATATGTACCTACGCCGTTACGTCTGCAGTGTGCAGCGCCGTGAAGCTATGCACGCACATATCTACACATGCATACATATGCCTACACATATCGTTAATAGTCTTTCTACACGCTCAAAGCTTGCATTTCTGGTGCTGTAATGGCGTTTATTTATAATGGCGAATCCCGACATTGATCTGACGAAAACTATTTGCTCTGTTGTTTTTTCTAGAAGTGTTTTTCTCCAGAATAAAAAAAAACACGCACACTCCTGTTTTTTTACCTGTTAATACAAAATAAAAACTAAATAGGCGCTTTCCTTGTGATGTCGTGCTGAATTACGAGATGTGTGGTGCACTCGTTACTTTGGACGCTTCAAGAAGAAATAAAGCTAATTAATTGATAGCTACAAAACGAACAGCACGTTGAAGTAAGGCACCTAGACGAAATCGTGCTTTCTTGTTTGAAACAAGAGGCGCTGCTTGAAAATATTGTAGCGAAGCTGCTATAGCCTCCAGTTCGTCGGGATCTCTCGTGACGCGTCGTGACGCAAAAAAAAATAGTAATGAAAATACCATCAGCGAATAGAAAAAATCTTCAGCGATTAAAGCGAAAAATGCACACGTCCTTTGGTGCCACGGATGCAACATAATACAAGATAACAATGCAGAGCATGTAGCACACCCCCCATATGTCTCCCGGTAAAGCTTGCTGTTCACGGCAGCCGCATTTCGATGGGGGCGAACTTTGATAACTCCAATTTACTTATATTTAGGGGCACGTTAAAGAACCCCAGGTTGTTGAAATTATTCCGGAGGCGCCCACTAACGGCGTGCCTCATAATCAGGGCGGGCTTTAGGCAGGTCAAACTCCAAAATTTTTTTACAGGACTGTTGCTTAAGCTGCCTCGGAATCGCCAGCTTGCGATGTCGGGAGTGATGTGGAGAGGAGACATTGTCATCGACCCGTTTTTAGCACAAAGCTACAAAGAAAATTCACACGGGTTTCTCGGAAGCAAAGTAGCGTGTAGCTTAAAGGGAAGCTGAAAGCTTTTCCAGAAAAAATGAGTGAAGAGCAGTACGCCGTGGTTTTCAACCCTCTGAATTCGAATATCGCATCGAAATTGAGCGAAAGAAAGCGCAAACATATTTTATTTCGACGAAAAATGCAGCAGCAGACACGCCCAGCTCGCGCGCCTCGTTTCCGCCTGTGATTGGTCGGGTGCCTCGTGACGTCAACAATGGTGTTCGTCCGGACCGACTGCTGCCGCTACACACGAAGCACGGTGCAAAGTAGTTTGGTGGTGTTTTGCTGAGACGGTCATGGAAATTTTCCAGAGCTTGCGTTTCTCTGAGGAGTTCGGCGTTAAGTCCAAACTCTACGAGAGCGATCTTGCGCGCGACAGTGACGGGCGACTGCTTCGAGCGACAAAACGGGCCGTCGCTTGAACAAATCGCTCGGTGTTGTCGCTCGATCGCTCGTCTCTAGAAATCTATAACTCGTCGCTCGTCACCCGGAAATGCTATGAGCGACTAGCCGATTGTGCGAAGCCGAAACTGGATGTACATAACTCAAATACTACTGTTTGTCGCACGGAACGAGCAAACTATTGAATTTTACACGTGCAAGAATAAGAACCTAGTGCAAGACCTTCAGAAATATTTTGTGCTCCTTCTTCAGTAAAATACGTCAACCTAAATTGATAAAGCATGCGTCACGCTAGTTTCGGCGCGTATATTGCTGCCCTCATACCGGGAAGTCGTCGCTCAAAGCCGTCGCTCGGGTGGAGTTCGGCTTGCAGACCACGAGTGAACGCGACAGCCATCGCCTCGCTTGTAGCGCTGTCGCTGTCGCGTGCAAGATCACTTGTAAGGGGTTTATACTTGTACATACTTGTACATACTACATGTACGAGCCGATTGCGAAGAGCCGGCCTCTCCAAGAGGCAAAAAATGCTGGTGCAAGCACTGCTTTCCACGCGAACGGAGGCGAAGTGTTAGCATCTCCTTGTGTTGGAAATGTTCTTTGGCGAGTATGTTTTTTGCTAAGCTGCATTCAGCGTTCCAGTGAGTACGCTTCCGGGCAAACAACTGTAGTGTTATGTTCCTGCATGCCTCCTCATAGAACGTAAGCGGTGATGCGATCTTCAGCATTTGTGCGCTGCCCCAAAGCTGTCGCCAATCTACACAGACGGTTTAAACGCGGGAAAAGTTTACCGGCTGTTGTAGCACCTGTAGTATAGAACCTTCATCAGCGCGCCATCCGCACGCTACTCGTAACCGGCGAATTCCGTCGGCTACGTGAGATGGCCGGTTTCTTATGTGTGCGAGAGAAGGGGGAGCGCAGCGTCTTGGCGTGAGCAGGCTTTCCAACACATGCAAACTTTACGCTTGCACTACGTTATGGCAGCTGCATGCAGGCTGTTTCACAACATACGCGCGAATAGAAAACTCGCGGCGCTTGGCAATGAAACCTGAGCCAAGGGTGGGCGATAAACATGCACCTTCCGTTCAGCGTGCTAACTATTTTTTTTAGGAGAACCCAAAGCGCGCTTTATTGATAAACTCCGGTAGTAATCGTCACGGAAGTGGTTAGAGCACAACACTTGTTCTTGAGCGCTTGAAGTTGTTTCGCTTCACAGCAGCCTCCCACTTAGCTGCAAGCTTCTTGTCTTGCGAGGAGTAATGGAAGATCGTCGCGGCCGCTGCTGTTCGTGCAACTGTAGGCTGCACAGAACGCCGGCATGATCGGCCCACCACTTCAATTGATGTTGCGCGCGTCAACTACCACTCTACATACACACAAACAAAGGAATGCAGGCTCGAGCGAGGCAGATTATGACGGCACGCACGCAGAAACAAGCGCGGTCAGGCACGGTCGCGGAGACTGCGAAGGAGCGGAACACCAGTGCTGACGTCACTACGCTGCGGTTTCCGGTCTCCGCTCGCATCGTCAGCGTCAGCAGCAGCGCGCGGCACTCGACGGGGGGCGGAGCTACAGCGCAATTTTAACCGACGATTGCGTCGCTCCTAAGTGAAAAATCCCCCCCCCAAAATTTTACCTTCATGGTTTATAAGGTTCGCGCATCCGTATATGAGCGTCTTATTGAATTTGACAGACTCTTCAGGTTCCCTTTAAAGGGAAGCTGTAGAGTCTGTCGAAAGATACTATTCAATATGGACATCTTTTTGTTGATTATGAGAAAACGTAAGTATTAGTTGCCGGGAGAAAGCGCATGTATCATGTTAGTGCGAGACATGTAATCAGCAAATGAAACTTCGCCCTTGTCTTGGTACGGTAGATAATTCACAACTCACCATGTCCCAGTGAGTAGAAGCGGTAATGTTCTCGGCGTGAACTCTATGTTAGATGATCGAATCATGGTTGTGGTAAGTTCTTTCCTTCAGTTTTTAAAATTTTTTGCTGCATTAAAATGCTGTCGGCTGTTTTCTGTATGTAAAAATATATGTACTGTAGTCAGACACCTCGTTTTCCTCGCAGTAGAGCTGCTTTTTGAACACGTACCCAGCACTTTCCAGAATTCTGCGCTAGTCCAGCACTCCGGCATTCAACGCGCGACACTGGGCATATAATCCGGCATCTCAATAGACACTGAGGACTGGGTTTTATAGTAGGGTACGACAAGAACACCTGCCGCCCCAAGCCACCTTTATTGGCGTAATGTTTGGTGCGGCTTCGTTGACGGTCGGGCAACGGCCAAACATGCTGTACCGCTGCCACAAATCAGCAGGCAGCGTTCATCATACGAAAATTCAGGGGATCAGGGAAAGTAGGCTGTGTTTTAAATCGCTCATGTATACTTGGATTTAGGTACAATTAAAAAAAAATTACCAGTTCAAGTTATTCTAGAGCACCCAACAACGGCGTACCACCTAATCATATCGTGGATTTGAACCGTAAGGATTTCTTATGTCACTGTGACATGTCATCAAAATTTCCGCTTGATACTGACATCAAGGAGGTGGGTGTACACGGTGGGTGTAGCACATCACACAGCAAATACATTAGGTCCTACACATGCTAAACAGTATTACTAAAAGCAATTCTGGACTTAAGGAACAAGAACTGGTTAAAATAATAGATGCAACTAGTTATTGCAGAACTGACTCGTATCACTACCTCCGTCTCAAGAAATCGTAATGAAATAAACTGCAAGCTACTGTCCGCACGTGCCACCGAGTAGAGTTCCAGAGTTCCACACTATGTCAAGAACTGTGACTTACAAGAGTCTGCGACGCACAACTCACAAGAAGAAAAACCTTATGCGTACAAAGAAGCCCTACTCCACCGACTAGCAGCGTATACCCAACGTTACGCTAATATGAGAAGGTTGGGGTATGAGACTCGACCTCCGCCTGATATCCTAGGAGTTCCACCATCACGGGGCACTATCCCAAATATCCAGGTCTTACCCATATCCAAAACTATGAATACGCACATCAAACAAGACAACGGCAAGCTCGTGCTGGTCGTTTCGCCAAGCCTAAGTACTATCCGCTATATACGCGCAGATTCAGGCCATTACAGAATCCATTTACCTAAACACACTGGACACTCCCAATATCATAATTCATCCCTATAGTCATGGAACGTAACGTGCGTTTAAAAAAATAACTCCCTGATGATATCCGTACTTCCCTGATGAAACACATATACAGGCACTTTTCACAGCAGGTTCCCTTAGAGTGGGTACCAGGTCATCAGGGGATAGAGGGCAATGTCCGAGCTAATGCCTTAGCTCGCGAACCCCATGATGTGACCCGAGACCTATTGCCTCAGAAGTGTCAGAGCCCAAGATTGAAAAAAATACCACAATCGGCTCAAGGAATACAAAAACAACTGATACTTTCAATCCGAATAATAAACACACGCTAGAGATCATGTTCCTGATCTGCCCGGCAAACACTTACAGTGCCCAACCATGCTGTCCAACGCCACATTGCCTACACACCAGCGCACACCAGCGCACACCAGCGCACACCAGCGCACACCAGCGCACACCAGCGCGTCAGGTTTGTGGCAAATACAACAACGCACTCCGTATTTACCGGGCGTGTCCCATAGCACTTTGCCCCCCCTTTTATATGTTCTCGGACATCCCTCTCTGCTTCCCCTACACCTGGGAGAGCGGGACCACTTTACCGCAACAGTTGAAGCCTAGACTATGACCACTATGTCCCTATACTATGTTCGGAACAAAAAAAGCCCAAAACACGAGAGAGAAGGTGATGACAAGACATCACATTTACTGAAGCAGTCTCACACATATACGTGTAGAAGCGATCGCACATAGGCAGCAAAACAGCAATAAAAAATAAAAAGATAACCGATCGTTATTCGCAACGTAACCTGAATGTTAAACCCGATCAGCCTCGTGTGCCAACCAGCAAGAAAGTAAATTCCTTATCCTGTGTGAAGCATCCACTGTTGCTCCTATATGAAAAGTCTCTGCTAATTCTCGTGTAGGCTGAGTACTGCTTTCGAAAACAAAATCGCTTTCGTAAAACACGCGATATCAGCCGACCTTTATAGAACGGGTTGTGACATACGAAGGCCCCAATGATATTTCTGAAGCCTGGTGATCCTTTACACTGACATTGACGCAACGGCCACATTGGCGCACATACAGCTTGCCACAGCCAAAATCTTCTATACAATTCCCTATAATGCATTCCTAAAATGTTTACTGTGTTCAATGGTGCATGCAAGTGAATTTCTTTGAATACGGGAGCAAATGCGCGAAGTTTATTTTAGCTGAAAACAGGACGTCAATTTTATATCTCGCTCCTGTGCACTTTAATTCTCTCGTTGCATTATGCAAACATAAATGACTACCTTTTTTTGTTATAGTCATCAAAAGGAAGGCGTGCCTTTGGCCCAACGCATTTTCCCATTCCTTTATTTTAACAAAAAACTGATGTTATGAAGTAATGAGCTAAGCTTTCTATGCACGTTCCTTCGACTTTTCTGTTGCTACTGATGCTGCTGCTGTTGCCGCAGCTTTGCCTTGACTTGGCTTGGCTTGAGTTGCATTGCCTTATCTTGCCTTCTGTGCCGTACTCGGCTCTGCTCTGCTCTGTGTCGCATTGCTTTGTTTTTCTTTGCTTTGCGTTGCATTGTTTTCCTTTGCATGCTTGCTTGCTTTCTAAATGCACGGCAGTGCACCAGCGTAGCTCAATGGGCAGCATCTAAAGAAAATGATATTTCATAAGACCGCCCAAATTTCAAGAACTTTGATTTAGCAACTTCCATATTGAAAACCAGTTTCTTACGATCCATATTTGCGGTACGTTATAATAATATCATTGCTAGGGTATAGCATAATTTTGGTCAGGAATAAAACAGTCTTAACGCAGCAGGAAAGTTCAAAATGAGTGCCATAAATACGTATGGTATTGAGGAGTGTACCTACTCGACGTTGCTAGGCGAACAATGTTGAAATTGTGGTCACTTTTCGAAATGTCATGTACCAAATGCTGCTCTTTAAGTTATGCGGGTGCACTGCGGTGAATTGCGACAGATGACACTTAGGTACGTGATTCGAAATTTCTGTACATGTCTAGTGTTCTAGAAGTATCGGAATTTCTTTGTGCTACAAACTACTAGGCGGAAGGAAGATGCAGAAAGTTGTCTGTTTGTGTTAGACTGAACTAAATTTCGGATAGGCCTCACCAAATATTTAATCATTAACAACCCTTACTCACCCGCCAGAATGGCGCAGTGACTATGGTAGTTCGCTGCAGCAGACGAGGTCGTGCGTGCCTTTCTACGGGGCCAGATGATGCAAAAGCGGTCGCCTGCTTTGATACCGGTGCACGTAAAGAACCCCAGACAGCTAAACCTACTTTCGACCCCTTCACAACGGCGTATTTCATATCTCGAGTGTGGCTCCGCGAAGGTAAGCCGCATGAATCAATCTACAAGCATCGCTTCGAGATCATGGAAGATGTCATGGAAGTCGTTCAGCGACTCCTCTGTAATGTCGCTCTCTTTTTTTTGCGAAACAATCGTTCGGACACCCGTGGCGCCTTCACGGCGCACGCGTCGCCGCCATCCTAGCGGTGGGATGAGCGTGTGTCTCGTGAATGGTTACCGTGTAACTAGTACAAGTTAGTTTGGAAAATATGCAGAATTGGTGGATGCCCACAGTACCGAAAATAACAAAGGCACGCGGGTGTTCTGACCACGCGCCTTCAAATATTTTCGAAAACCGCGTACAGATCGAAATAGTGTTTGGCTTTTACAGTGTCATCACTCCTGTCAAACAAACAATTTCGCTCGAGAAAGGCGTAATGTTTTGTCGCGGTGGCTTTAATCACCACTCAAGCTACAGCATAGCATAGCGGAAAAGAAAGAATCGGGCAAGTTGCATGTGTTATCCATGCTATTATTTATTGTCGTTCACCCGATGTTACATCGCGGAACAATATGAAAAATAACAACACAAACATCATTCATGATTTGTGGCAATGAAAAATCTAAACAACTATTTCGAAATAATATAACACTGACTAATGCATATTCTTTGAATTTTTGATATGTTGTGATGCACTTGTTCGTATTTGATGTTTCAGGCAGTTTGCATTTTTTTTACAGCAGCGAATTGCTTGAAACTTTTCAGCGAACTTCATTTTTGCTTAATACGACCCTCAGCATTCTTGCACGGAAATGAGTTTCGGCTACGGAACGCAATAATCTGTCACGCGTTTGTAATTTTTGCTCAGCTCGAGCGGGCTAGTAATTTCTTGTTAGCACGCTTTGTACAACGCGCTGCCATATTTACGCTGATGTAAACAGGAGTTGACAGAGTCTGCGTTAGCCGAGCTCTCTTTAGCTTTTGGAAAGAGCGGAAGCAGCCGTGTCATTGCCGGCAGAACGAGATAAGCATACAGTCATGAGTCTCTGTCGTCGTTAAGGTCTTGTTTACTCCGAATGGTGCAGCAAACTTTACCCAGGAAGTAAAGCTAGCAGAAGTTATTTGCTAACATTAGCCTTAAACTTCTGTGTTTTGGTACAGTTGAGGCGAATGGTTGTAAAGCGGGATCGTTTGTTTGTCGCATCGTTTGCTGCACCGCTCTTGCGTCAAAACAAAGCAGGACACGATGACTAGGCAGTGTGGTAAAATATGGAATAAAAAGTATGGATCTTATCAATATAGAATCTGTAATGTGTTTTCTGAATTTCTAAACCTAAATGTTAGGAGCAGCATTTTGATCACTAGTAGGTTCTGCGAAAAAAGTTCTGATGTTAATTTGTAATTATTGCAGCAAAGGGAACAAACGATATAGTTGTTTCTTATCTGGTGAGCCTTTGATGTGTTTAGTAATATCAGAATAAACGAAAGGTGAATGGTTGAGCCAGAGTTTTGCGGCGCTAAAGAAACTCGCTGGGTTCTAGATATGCGGACGGCTTATTCTGCTAGAAATTTCTAAGCGCCTAAGTATCGTGTTTGATATAGGCTTCCAATTAATCACGCTCAAGTGCTTAAACATTACCAAGCAAACGCTTCTGCTCCCACTCCGTGAGCAAGTTACAGATGTAACAGCGGAGACTTCGGAAGCCATATTTTTAGCGCGATGTCTTTTTTATCTATTTCCTGCAATTTGCGATTTCTACGTTTATTTCTGTTTGGCTGTTTATCGCACGGTGAGGGTGACCTATACGTGTGTCTTCACATGTAAAAAAAAATGGATTTTGTGGTGGTTGAATTAGACCCAGTTCCACCAGCACAAGAGCCCAATTTTCTAACCAATAGGCCACGTAAGCATGCCTGAAAAGGCGAAATAAGGCACCTTTTACAAATTTTCTGCGTGCAACCTTTAGTCCCTTGGCGCGTTCAGCGCATTACGTAACAAGTACATTATAAAGTGAGCACTAACACGCGATTATTAGCCTGAAAATGTCCTGCCTTTTAATCCGACACCCCCGTGTTAATCCTGAATAATACTTCCACTTCTGCAAGGTGGCTGGTACACAGTGGCTGAGTGACGTGTTCGTCACTGAAACCCGTAGCGCGTCTCTCATCGTAATGCGTCTTTTGCCTTGTTGACTCATAAAAGCTTCGCGTACACATATTTCAACATTGCGTGCAATCAGCATGAGGTGTTTCTGTTTAGGATCCGCGAAGTTTAGTAATTGCAACCTAGACAATCACAAAAAATCCGTAGAAAGCCAAAGTCAACATATAGGGCATTTGAGTTAAGCAGAATTTAAATGAGACTGTGAATATTCTATGGACTCGGCATTCATTTGCTGCAATCTGTGCACATCAAGAACATATGATTTTTTTTTCTATTTTTTTTTCAGAAGTTGCTATCCTCAAGAAAGCAGAATTTATTGATGTAATCTAACTAAGGCCAAATAGCGTCACTTCGTGTTACATCAGAAACATGTTGCTCTCGCAGATGTATTGCTACCGTAACCGTATCATACCTGCCGTCGTCGCCTAGTGAATTTGACGTTGTGCTGCTAAGCCAGAGGGCACGGGATAGAATCCTAGCTGCAGGCGCCGCACTTTGGTGGTGGCAAGATTCACTAACGCACTTGTACATTGCACTGGCTGATGGTTAAATATCCCCAGACGGTTAAATTAAATAGGGCTCCCCCACTACTGCGTGTCCCGTAATCTTATCGTCATTGTGGCACGTAAAATCACACAATTAAATATTCCTTGCCGGTATCGTGCGTCCACCTTATGGCTTGGCGTTCTGCATTGTTCTTGGCCGAATTGGACATTTCTCTCCTATTTTATCGCGATCATGACTTAAGCACACAGAAATATCCGACAGTAGAGTGTCATATCTCTGTCTGTGACATTTTCTTGTCAGATATTTTTGCACCAAAGACGGCCAGAATGATTACATAGTTTTCAACAACATCTTTTGCCATCACACGTTCTGTTAGAGCTCCGTTGCCGGCCTCTATAAATTTTTCTAAGGCACTTACGGTAAGGGTGTTACCAGTGCGACAAGAAAACACCTGTAAGGGTGGAAACATTTTTACAGCGATATATGCAGAATGTGGGCGAGCGTCCGAAGTATTTGCTCAGCTTTCGTCATCATCAGCTCGTAGTGTGTGGTTGCCGTGCTGTCTTGTTTCGCCAGAAACGCATGTTTTAGTTCTCGCGTTACTCCGTGCTCCGCCACACGGTCAAGCTCCAGCTGTGCATTTGTGGCCAGAGCAACGACAATCTCGAGTATTTGACATGTTTATAGCACTTTGTCGCAGCTCTAGAGAAATGCTACAGCAGATCTACTTGGGTGGGCATAGTAATTATTTGACCCTGTTTCACCGGCAGCAGCCCGCACTGTGGTCTCCGTTGCCGTGTCCCGCCAGAAACGCACATTAACTCTTTTCCCCAATTCTTCCCAATGCAGGCCTCTGAATACCTCCTGTAACCACGCTGTGAACAGCATTGGAGAAATCGTATCTCCTTGCCTGACGCCTTTCTTTACTGGGATTTTGTTGCTTTCTTTATGGAGGACTACGGTGGCTGTGGAGCCGCCATAGATATCTTTCAGTATTTTTACATACGGCTCATCTACACCCTGATTCCCTAATGCCTCCATGACTGCTGAGGTTTCGAGTGAATCGAACACTTTGTCGTGATCAATGAAAGTTATATATAAGGGTTGGTTATATTTCGCCCATTTCTCTATCACCTCGTTGACAGTGTGAATATGGTCTATTGTTGAAGAGCCTTTAAGGAATCCTGTCTGGTCCTTTGGTTGACATAAGTCTAAGGCGTTCCTGATTCTATTTGTGATTACCTGAGTAAATACTTTGTTTGCAACGGACAGTAAGCTGATCGGTCTATAATTTTTCAAGTCTTTGGCGTCCCCTTTATTGTGGATTAGGATAATGTCAGCGTTCTTCCAAGATTCCGGTATGTTCGACGTCATGAGGCATTGCGTATACAGGGTGGCCAGTTTTTCTAGAACAATCTGCCCACCATGCTTCAACAAAGCTGCTGTTACCTGATCCTGCCCAGCTGCCTTCCCCCTTTGCATAGCTCCCAAGGCTTTCCTTACTTCTTCCGGCGTTACTTGTGAGATTTCAAATTTCTCTAGACTATTCTCTCTTCCATTATCGTCGTGGGTGTCACTGGTATAGGATAAATCTCTATAGAACCCATCAGCCACTTGAACTATCTCATCCATATTAGTAATTATATTGCCAGCTTTGTCTCTTAACGCATACATCTGATTCTTGCCTATTCCTAGTTTCTTCTTCACTGCTTTTTTCTAATATCTATAGATTGTAACGGTTCTAATATTCTATCTCTATTCAACCTTTTTGCTACTGTTCAGATTAATTAGGTGAAAAACCGTTGTATGACGCGCAAATATTGTTGGTATGTAAGGTTATTTACTGACACAGGAGGTAGTGTAAACATTACGATGCATTCAGCTTGGAACTCGGGGCCAATTCACTACCCTCCTGTTTTACCCGCAGTGGAAGTTCCTGCGACGAACTCCGCCAGCAGCACAAATGTAATTTGCAGAAAGGAAGGGAGAACTTCTGACCCCATGGGCAAAAGATGAAAACATTGCGAACACCACAGCAGTCAAATAAGTTACGGAACGCGCCTGTGTAGTTTACAAAGCTTCGGCGAGAATAGTTTCATTTTCAAGCGTATTTTGATTCATACTGTGTTCTCGAGTAGGTCAAAACTCTCTTTGTACGGCAATTTTGTAATCAGTACTCAATTATTAATGTCTGTGGGCCAACGAACTCAATGAACAAGGTAGGCAACCACAAAATACGAGGAGAAAGAGACGGCCTCTTCTGGGACTAATTCACGAGGCATCACGCCACAGCTATGAGAGTGGCATGCGATTCGCTGGCTATAATTTAAGATGTCCTTGTAGGATAAGCCACAGTTGAGCAAAGTTTATATTTTACTCGTCATTACACGAAGTTGATGCCACATAAATAACACATATGTAGCAGAAAACAACAGATCACAATTTCACTAACAAGCTGTTCTTCCTGGGCAGTACTTGGCAATAATTTCTCGAGCTTTGAAAACGTCAAGAGTACTTAACAATATATTCCTGCAACAATAGTTCCTGCAAAGGAACTGAAAATCGCAATGTATAATTATCAACTGATTTTAATTTTTGTTAGCTCGATATACCCTTTGCTGTTGAAGGCACCTTTTAAATAAAGTGTTCCAAATTACAAAAGCAACCAATTATTCCGCAAATTTTAAATTTAAGAACATTACTGGTTGACCATGAAATCTAGAGAAACCTTCTTTCTTTAGCAGCCGCGTTGGTCTGAAATTTGATGTATGTGTCCTCGCGATTCTCTTTCACATTCGGTGCTTCAACACTCACTTTATCCTGTGATAATAAGTCTTAACGTCTCAATTTCATTGCCTTTCTTTTTAGCACACCTATATTTGAGACAATGTTTGAAGCACTTTTACACGGTTATACGGTTGCATTCACAAGCACCCTTGCCCAAATTTCTCCATTGAACAGTACAAATCAAAAACTCTGCGTCTACAGCTGCGTTATAAACTTGTATTTCTTTCTTGTGACACTCACGATTCGTCGACTAAAGCTCAGGGGCTGAGCTTACTGCTCCCTGACGTGGCATTTGGTTAGGCAGCAGCGTGATTGAAGTAAACATGTGTGAGCTTCTTCTGCATGTTAGCGCTCACGAATATTACTATGTCAATTTCCTAGCTGTGCCGTATATTTTTTTCGCGATCTTATTTTCTATTATCTTGGTATTCCAGCCAGACCACATAAAAGTCAATGGGTCTTCGACATTGGAGCGCATATGTGCGCGTCACTATGAGTTCCGTGCGCTTTTCCCAAAAGAAAACTTTCAAAGTAAATCCCCATATTGCAGTCTACTCGATACCTCTCTTTTTTTATTTCAAGAGCGGATAATCGTTTCGCTATACTTGAAGAACACTCGAAATGGGAAGGTAAACATCCCATAGACACACAATATATGTATCCATACTTTCGTAGCGAGTAGACTTGTGATGCATTATGCCCAATAATTTAGGAATATTCATCTGACGCAAGGTCTGCTACTCGCAGCCTAATGTTTCGCTGAGAAGAGGCGGCTACGTTTCGTAGTGCGCGAAGTTAATCATTCTGCCCCTGTGGTGCGTTTCCACTAAGGGTTGCTTGGGTTTTTCACACCTCAACATGGAATTCACGCCTATCATTGATCATAAACACTTTTGGATAAGTGACTTTTAATACTCCTCTGGTGCCACAGTCAAATACCAGCACTGGCGCACACCTTTCAAGGAGAGCTCCAGTTTCGAAGAAAGTGTCTTTGGCGTGCGAGCACAACTGCTCGCGGTGTGCATTTCGGTTACTTGCACTGCTATACTTCAGGTTTGCTTGTAACTGAATAGTGCACCACCACGTAAATTCACTAAAACATTTTGCAGCAGTCGGAGAGTAATAACTGTGACTTCACTGCACTAATTTCAGGGGCTTTTAGAAACAGACTTCCGCATATTGTCACGTGGTGATGACGGTGGAGAAAGCAGCAAAACTGTGAGTGACGAAACTTGCGTTTTATTGTGTGAACCTGTGCCCTCAAAAACAGGCCACACACAAAGAACAACGACAGCGGTGAACATTAGAGAGCTTTAGAATTGGGTGCCCAAGCGGCTGGGGACCCAAGAAAATTGCGGGCCGCCAGTGCGCATGCGCAGAACCCAAGCCAGTCTTAGGTTCGTGCGTTCGCTTTAACCCAAGACCCAAAAATCGAAAGCTAGCTTGGGCCCCCAAGCCGTCTTGGGCCGCCCTCGCGGGTGACGAGATATCGTGAGATAGCCAAAAGAGCCGAACGAGCCGCAGCCATCCAAAGCAATTGTCTCTCAGGCGCCAAGCATGACTGCTCCGAGAACGTCGTACGCGCACTCGCAGTTTACTACAGACGATGATATCTGCATATTGCGAGAAGTACTCGGAATGAATCCGCTTCAAGACGTCAGGCTGTGGCCGCAGGTTGCGAAAAATCTTGTAGAGGCCACAAGCAAGACGTTTTCGCTGCGGTCGATACGCAACCGCTGCGAGTTGCTTATGGCACAGTCTTTGCACAAGGATACTGCAAATCTGAAAAAGTAAGTACGTGTTTACTGCACAACTTCTTCCGCTTGCAGTAGGCGCAGGTTAGCTGTGTGCTTTGCTTGCCCTTATGTAATGTTTATTTGCCTTCGATATGCTGCCTCCGTAATCTTGCGAGAGTAACGCGAATCCGCTTCCCCTACCACGTGTAGCTACCCGCGGCGAGGGAACTTGTATATGCTGGCGTCCACCTCTGAACAGCTGTAATCACGGCCCTATGGTTTCTAACGGATTATAAACCAGTAAGATATCAGCTTTTGCCAGCGCAACAAAGGGAAACCGCCCATGAGACGAATTCGACACTAATCGCCGTGCGCCCGCGTACGCCGGATACATGAGCGGTAGTCGACGCGCCGGGAAATGAAACACAAGGTTGTGGAAATGAAACACAGGGCCGACGGTGTCAAAAAATATTTATTGCGTCCCTACAGGGTACTACCAAGGGTTAGAAAAAGAGTTAAAAAATTGGCACGTATTTGAAACATCCAGATACTGCCGTAAATAATGGCATCGACCATTTGAGACTTGTTCGCAGGGCCACATATTACGTCAGTGACTCCCAAAGCGTTAACACAATAGTGAAACAAGCCTAAATAAAGTATGTGACGTACAGAAAACATAGGAAGCTAACTATCTCTTATTGCAGGTCTGGAACCGAGGAGCAGTTAAAGTATGTGACGTACAGAAAACATAGGAAGCTAACTATCTATTATTGCAGGTCTGGAACCGAGGAGCAGTATGCTGAAAAAGAGCAGCTTCAGACAGAAATTTTAGCCCTCGCAAAGGAATTTGAATATGTCATCAGAGGTAGTTGCTCGAACGCAGCCCGACATACCACCTGCGACTCCAACTGACCGCAGAGTTGCAAATTTTGAGCGATTGGCTAAAGCCCAAACAAGGGATACAGCAGCAGCAGCTCATTATACCCAAGTTGAAAATGCAGAAGAGGACGGTAATGCATGTTTTTCAATCAAATAATGAAGATTGAATGAGAAGCGTGATGCTGTAATATGCTTGTACCTAATCGCATGTTGTAGCATTTTGTTAAGCAGCAGCATGTATCCTGCAAATTATCAGTTTGTACATAATAAACGTTTGTTTAGGTACTGCATCCAGTACGATTTACCTTAAATAATGCAAAGGTTATGGAGTTATGACTACATGAATAATAAACCAATGTGAAATGTTCACCATACTTTCGCTCTCCTTGCAGGCATGGAAACTTTTCAGCCCACGGAGGCGTCACAAATTCTAAATAGAATATATTGGCAATTATGTAGATGTGACTTCTCCAAGTACGCCAAGTGTAGTAATATGCACTAACCCAAGCAGCCCACAAGGAGACGCCACCTCTCCACTACCCCAAGACAGCCAGCCGCAACCTCCAGCTGTCAGCCTCCCAAATCGCACCGAGTAACCTGGACCACAGTCCAATCCCGACCCGGGCACTTTGACACAAGGAGGAAGGAGGATTACGGTTCCGCCATCGAACGCCCAGCCCAGCAATCATATGCACGCCAGGAGCAGCACCCAGCAAAGTAAAAGAGGCAGGCAGCTCAATTTTCTCCTCCGTGTGGAGCATTCTGCACTGAATATCTGTGCTGCCTTATGCAAATCAGTGTTAGCCTTTTTCCCTCATGATTTAATGCCTCACAGGTCACCTTGATGATGTTATTCAGAATAATTTGATGCTGCAGCAAACAGTCATTTGGTCATTTGTTCATAATTATCCGATACATATTTTGAAAAGTAGTCCATGAGTGCACTTATAACACACAGTTCCGCTTTTATGACTCCATGCGGGATATTGGGCTCCACGATATTGTGCAGGTAAACTTTTAATGTCGAAGGGTGAACGTAAAAGGAAACTTGATTACTTACGTTAACACACTTTAGGGCGTCTTATACTTGTTATGAGCTGTTCGAAGAGTGATATGTAACAATTGTGTGCTTCCAATTACAGCTGCCAATCCTCCTTCTGAAGGCAATCTGGCGTTTTTTGAGCGAAGGTTGCGGTATGAACAGTCAACGAGAGCAAGAGATGCCGCACTAGAAGAACGACGCCTGGAGCTTGAAGAGAGGAAACTGCTTCACGAGCAGGGGAAACTACAGCAACATATTGCTGAATGGAAAGCGGCAGTAGAAGACCGCGCTGAAGAAAGGAGGATTCAAAGAGAAGAATCTGCTGCAGTACAAAGGGAACGCGAAGCAGAAAGAAATGTGTTTATGATACAACAAAACGCTCTGCTTGATGTTTTGAAGGAAGTGCTGGGAAATAAAGGAAATTAAATGTTTTGGTTCTTCACAGAAAAGATGTGTATTTGTGAATATTGTACGTTTGGAAAGCTTCCTGCTCCAGCAACTTAATCGCATTTTGGGTACACTACAACTTCAAACTGTGTACTCCACATGAGCCAAAGTTCATTTATTGCTTCAATAGGACAAATAAACAGTATTCATACTAGCTTTTCTCTCTCAGCTGTTACGTAACACAAGGTATTCTTTCAGAGGAGGAGGACGAAGGTGAAAGAACATTGCCACTTGGTTGCCATAAAGGCAAGTGTGGCAGTTCGTTAAAATCGTTGCTACTTTGTACATTTGTGGCACCATTCTGGAGAAAGACTTTCTGATTTTTTTTTGTAGTCCAAGAAGGCAAACAGACTGATCGTCTTGTTCAATCCCCATTCTACTGACTGCCTTACAGTGCTCATGGCAGTATTGAATTCTTGCTGCTGTTCATTCACACGTGCACAAACATATGGCCACATGAGCAGGTGGCGGAGGGGGTACGCAGGATCACCGTATGTAGTGAATGTATTGCCCTGCATCAACTGGAGAAGCTTCTCATACAGCCCGCTTTCCCGAAGTATTCCTGCAAAAGAGAACCAATTAGGAATTAACATAATGAGCCACAGAATGTTGCACCTTGCTGTTTCAAAGCGAAGGTTAGATTTAGGAGCAGTGCATTTGCTAGTAATGTGTTCTTACTGAGGCACCGCTTTAATATGAAAGTCGAATTATTATTTATGGAGTCGCATGTCAAAAACAGTTATGCTTAAAATGTGCTTCGCAGAAACTGCACTCAATAAACGTGTGTAATTATCTTTCTGGGCAATCATATCGCATGTGTGTGAACAATGCAGCTGGGAACGAAGAAATGAGGGGCCTTTGATTTACCTGCATCATGCCTGTGGCCTAAATATGGGCCGGCAAGGTCGCAGACGATGCCGTTGGCACACATAATGGCCTGATATTTGACAACGTGCTCCCGTTTGTGCCCTGTAATGTACATTCGCTGGTTGTACATTGGTCGGCAGATTGGTCGGGCAGTTCCATCGATGAAGCCCCAGCAAATAGTCAAAGGCGCACCTCGATCATGCACTGCCTGCAATTCAGAATGTAGATTATTGTTGCAGCAGTATTTATTGCAATATTGCTCTACTAAAAAGATTTCAACAACTAGGGCAACAGGCGCGTCACAATTTCTTGTACTGGAAAATGCATAACAGGAAAGTACATGCACCATAGGTGACTTTCCCATCTCGCATGACATATTTGTCAGAGGAAACGAGGTAAAAAGCCGTCTGTACACTTCAATTTTAACGGCAGTCTGTCAAAATCTTTCATAACGAATATACCAAAAAGCTAAGGTTAGAAACATTGTTTTTACAGTATACTACGACGGCTACAGTCGCTAACCTAATGGCAATAACGTACGTGTTTTAACATTAATTCAACAGTGTGTACGTACCTGGCAAAACAGCGCGATGTTGGCGAGGTTCAGCCAACGATGATTTGCCAAGGACAGGAGGTGACCGAAGGTCGTCTCAATGTGGCCGAAGACAGACGCAACTATGCTGGACATCACGGAGGTATGTCGTCCGAAAACGTCTTCTAAATCGCACCACCTATTAGGATATGCGAGTCGCCGGAGGGCAATCAGGAGAGCTTCTTTACCGGATACTTGTACTCCCTGATTGCTCTCAATCGTATCGGGAATTAAGATAGCAGATGACAATTAATCGATATTCGCCTTCTAAAAACGGAACATTCTCTGAAAGATGTCATCTTCAATACTTCCGACGTCGAGCCATACTTTGCGAGACGTACACTGCCGCCGGCCATGTCGTCGGTAAGTCGCTTCTGGCAACGGTAGAAAGAGGTCTTCGATGTCAGCCCAACTCAAATCAAGCGTACAGCAGATGGTCGCAGAGCAAACTTGCTGTACGTCGACTGATTTTTGCCATTTTACGCGGGTGAACTCGCAGCTTCGCAGTGCGTCACAAGAAAACACCAACTAAAAGCACTTGGTTTCGATTGGCTTTGTTTGGCTTATAATTGCACACCTAAGTCGTAACACTAACCGGTACTAACACAGTGATTACGTTTCTTAAATTTTATTGTTCCGTCTTTTTGCTCAAAAATGCATTCTGTTCGTTTTCCCTTGTATGAAAAGCGGTTCATTTTTTTTTTTTTTTTTTTTTGCTTTCAAGCAGCTTTTTATTTTCCACACTGCGGCGTCCCGAGCGCTCAACCAAACGCTGTCTGCGTTCGACCAAATCCTCAAACTCTGCTGCTCATCTAAACCCAAGAGCAACCGACGCAACGCGGCTTGGGGGCCCAGTGCCTTGCGCCCCCAATTCTAAAACTTTCTATTGTCGGCGATCGCCGAAAATCTCATCTGCCGGCCAAGCGCGACGGCTTTTCAACACGAGTAATCGAAGCTTTCAGAGTAATCGGGGGTGCACGCGTGTCCCCCGATTTCTACACAATTCGCCTCGCACATGCAATCATATTACACAACTTTGGTGACAACAGAACCATTGATAACATTCCAGAAACTTCCAGTACATGCGGGTGCGTCCCGCGCTCATCGAAAACATTTGTTAGCCGGTGAAAAGTGCTCACCTGAAAAAGGCAAAGAAGTGTACGTGTCAAAGCCTCCCTTTCAAAGAGCATCGTCCCGATGCTAAGAACTTAACAGGGCAGCGAAACACAAAAGAACAGAAAAGGACAAAACAACAAATAAACAAAGTCCCAAAGTAACATAGTCCAAAAAAGAAAGTCCGAAGTTCAGCTATGCAAAGTCTCAAAGCTTTTAGCGGTGGTAGGACGGCTTAAGTCGCACAACGTGAGCTATTTCAGGTCGTGAGTGGCGCCGCTGCGGCAGCGAAATGCCGTCGGGCATGACCTCATCGTCGAGTGCGCCAACGCTTCGGATGATCTTGTAAGGTTCAAAATACCGGCATAAAAGCTTCTCGCCAAGTCGTCGTTGGCGTATTGGGCGCCAAACCTAAACACGGTCGCCGGGCTGGTACTCGACGTAGCGTCGTCGTCGGTAGTAGTGTCGGCTGTTGGTCCTCTGCTGGTTATTGATCGGCAGACAAGCGAGCTATCGGGCTTCTTCGGCGTGCTGGAGATAGGTGGCGACGTCAAGGTTATCTTCGTTGCTGTTGTGCGGCAGCATGGCGTCGAGAGTTTTCATCGGGTTCCCGCCGTAAACCAGTTTGAACGGCGTGATCTGTGTTGTTTCTTGCACCACTGTGTTGTAAGCGAGGGTCACGTACGGCAGGACGGCATCCCAGGTCTCGTGTTCGACTTCGACATACATTTCTAGCATGTCCGTGAGGGTCGTATTCAGGCGCTCCGTAAGACCATTCGTCGGTCGGTGGTAGGCAGTTGTCTTCCTGTGGCTTGTCTGGCTGCATTACAGAATGACTTGGATGAGCGCTGCTGTAGAGGCCGTTCATATGTCAGTGATGAGGACTTCTGGGGCGCGATGTCCAAGCAGGATGTTCTGGACAAAGGATTTCGCCACTTCGGCTGCGCTACCTTCCCGCAGAGCTTTCGGTTCATCGAACTAGATAGGTAATTCGTCGCCACGATGATCCACTTATTTTCTTGACGTTGACGTCGGAAAGGGTCCAAACAAATCCATGGTCGGCAAGGAAGCTCGATCGGCTGTAGTAATCCCGCTGGCCTTGTCGTTGGTGTCTGGCGTCGCTGACAGTCATGGCATGTCTTGACGTAACGGGCGATGTCGGCTGTGAGGAGCGGCCAATAATGCCTTTTATGTGTGCTCGATAGCCCTCCAGGAGAATCCGAGGTGCCCAGCGGTTGCATCGTCGTACTTCTGGACGCACCACGGAGGGAACAACAAGAAGGTAGTTGGCGCGGACTGGTGAGACGCTCTTTACGAGCAGGGTGTTTTGAAGCGAGAACAAAAACAATCCTGGTTTAAAGGACCTATACACAACGTCGGTGTTCCCTTCCAAATAATTGACGATGCTTTTTAGCTCCGGCTCTGCTCGTTGCTGTTCATCGAAGTCTTCCGCGCTGATTATTCCAAGCAAGGCGTCGTCATCCTCGTCATGTTGCGGCGGCGGATCAATGGGGGTGCATGATAGGCAATCGGCATCAGAGTGTTTTTGTCCGGACTTGTAGACTAGAGTGATTTCATATTGTTACACTCTGAGGCTCCATCACCTAAGCCGTGTAAAAGGGTCCTTTAAATTTGCTAGGCAACACAACGCTTCATAGTCTCTGACCACTTTGAACGTCCTGACATTAGGTGAGGACGGAATTACGCTGTAGCCCAAGTGATGGACAGACATTCTTTTTGGGTCTTAGAATAATGGGCCTTCCGCTTTTCACAGCAACCAGGTAGCGTAAGCAATCGCCCGTACAAGACCGTATTTCCTCTGGACTAGGACGACATCCAGGTTTAGGATACTGGCGTTAGCCCGGATTTCTGTATCAGGGTCCTCGTCGATGTGCACAAGTACTGTTGCAGACTGCATGCGTCGTTTGAGTTTTTCAAGTACGTCCGCCTGTGGAGCTGCCCACTTGAGCTCATCGTCACATTTAGTTGGAATGTGACCGCTGCTCAGCGATGCGTGAAAAGTCTTTGACAAATCACCTGTAGTAGGCACACATGCCAAGAAATCTACGCACTGCCTTCTTGTCGACGGGTTGCTGCAACTCTGCGATGGCAGCTGTCTTCTGCGGGTCGGGGCGGATTCCACACTTGCTGATGACGTTTCCCAGTAGCAGAAGCTCATCGTAAGCAAAGCGGCACTTTTCCGGCTTCAGAGTAAGCCTTGATGACTTGATGGTCTCTCGTACTCTCGCAAGCCTCCTAAGGTGATCGTCGAAATTTCCCGCGAATACAACGACGCCACCCAAGTTAACAAGACAGGTCTGCCACTTCAATCTTGCTAATATCGTGTCCATACCGCGCTGGAAATTTGAAGGCCCCAAGCACAGTTCGAATGCATGTCCTTGAACTCATAGAGGCCATCTGGCGTGATGAAGGCGGTCTTTTCGTGATCCCTCTGGTCGACTTCTATTGTCAGTAGCCAGTCTTGATGCCCACCGACGAGAAGTATTTAGCGCTGCGGAGCCGATCTAATGCGTCGTCTACACGTGGGAGGGGGTATACGTGCTCCTCGGTGGTGGTACGATAATCGACGCAGAAACCTTGGGTTGCGTACTTTTTCTTCATTAAGACTACAGGAGAATCCGACTGGCTTTTCAAAGGCTGGATGATGTCGCGCAGCATTTCACCGACTTGTTCCATTATGGCTTCACATTCTCGCGTCGAAACTCGGTAAGGGTAAAGCCCCTTAAACTTAGTGAAGTAGTGACACTCTTTTCCTCTGCCTTCACTCCTCCACGTTTCTCCTATCTTTTATGCTCCCTCCTCGACCGTGGCGCCGCCTATACCGCTCGAGCATTGCATACGACCTTTCGCAGAGTGAATGCACGTATGGCACGGCGGTGCGCTCATGTTGGCTTTCTAGCTCCGAGTAAGCTCGCGTACAGCATAGAATTTCTATGCGAACGGCTATGAAATTCATTGACGGCAGCTTTGTTTCTGTTTTGATAACTACTGTTTAAAAAAGTATCTGAACGAGCGCTAACGCTGTGCATGACGACTCCGAATCTAACGCGTGCGCTACAGTTAGGTGCGCAAGATGTGTCAAGTGCGTTTCGCAAGATCTTGTTGCGAATGGTTGCAAATAACACATGTACGATCGAATGTCAGCATCCTGACCTCCAGCAAGCCCTCAGTAGCCTAAATATACCGCGCCGTCCTTACCATATGAGCTTTCAGCCCGCATCACCTATGACGTACAAAGAACGACAGAGGGCAAGAACGAATGCTGCGCTGAAGGTTCGAAAGAGTATTACAAGCTACAGTGCCGCCAACGTTTGTGCTTGTCAATCTTCTAGGCACGCGCAAAGGCTCAGAGGTGGGCGATGGTGCTATTATGTTTCTCGTGCCTCCAAGTCGACAGAAATCCGCTCGGTCGATCATCTAGTCGGGATTATACTTATATTGAAAATGAAATCAGATTTTTTTAGCATTCTTTAGTGAAGCGGGAATGCGGAAACAGTGCTTCATTCAGGCTCAAACAAGTGCATTGTTTTTTCAGCTTAGTGACTCATCACGAATAGCATTTCATCGTCCGATAGCTCGTCCGTTCACGAAGTGACGTTCTTCTCGCGAACCGAGTTGCAATAAGGTGCACGCAGTGAGGACGGTTGCACTCACTCCAAAATATAATTTGCGAGATATGATTTTGATGAAGTGATCACTGCGCAAAAAATTGCCGCGCTATGACGCGGCCGAAATCGCAATAAGTGAAATGACGCAGTCGTTCTTATTGAGGCCCCATGTGTTGTCTGATTACGTCTGTCGCAGAGACATAGTGATCGAACGAGTACGCAAAAGACTAAACGAACCAGCGAACGATGACTAAACCAGCCAGTGGATGAGCGAGCGAACCAACGTTTTCGTTTCGAGTGCTCCACCACCGCATCTTAACCTACACACACTTTAAAGCTGACAAGAACCAGCGCTTGCATTTCAAATACTTATGATGCTGTCGTTCGGCGACGAACGTATTTCGGGAGAGCACGTACACTTGTCATTTATATCGAAAACCCACCGGGCGACCGCCAGTGACGAAAACGAACAAAAGAGGCGAATAAAGCTATTCACTCTAAAAAAAAAAGGCTAGTAAGTAACCACAAAATGGAGGGAGTTGCATTCCTAAGATGAATTTTCACAGTCGAGCCTCAAATTTGATCAAAAGGAATGCGCAGAATCCTAAAGGTTTCGTAATCACGTTTTCGCACGCAGCCTCGCCTGCCCTCGAATTCAAGCCTGCTGGCGTACAATACGATCAAGCGCACGAAATGCAATTACCTACTGCTTAAATAAACAAAGTACACGTCGCGTAGAAATTTTGTTAAAGCGTGCAGACAAATGGCAACCTCTCAGTTAACTGTACAATATGTACTCCGTTATGGCCCGCAATAAATTATGCAAGCCTGACACACAATATACAATGAGAGACTCGCAACTACCTCTATAGTCGTGTGGAGTATTGGTATGAAGTTCTCCCTCTCAATTCGATGAATACATGTCTTTCTTCTTAACGCATAGCGCTTACTGGACGGTATCGAGAACAGCTTCTTGTTTTTGCTGAAAATATTTTCGCATACGAAGGTGCACCAGGTTACCGCGATAGAAAATGCTGTGAAGCGACGTCGCACTTGTTACAAAACTTAGTTCAAGGCGTTCGCAAACGAAAACAACATGGAACCGCAACGGCGCCATCATGCGCTCCTCGCCCCTCCGTAGACGATTCTCAAGCGAAAGTGGCGCTTAAGCGCGACTGTAAACAAACGAAACCTGCGCGAGGGCCCACGTGATGCAATTAGGCCAATAGTGACCCGGCGTCAGCATCGGGCAGAGCGTGTGAGGAGGAGGCCGCATTATTCAAAGCGTGGCACTTCTTTACGAAGTTCAAGGGAAGAACTGAAGTGCGAAGTTTAAGGGACTTTAGGTAAGGGCTCTCGTAGAGCGGTCGAGCGCACTCTTAGGCTATTATGCGATGCGTTGCAACTGGTGTTTGTCGAATGCTCGTTGGCGTCTAAAAGCACTCTTTGTATCGTCGGAGAAGACTTCTGAGCTGTTTCTGCTTATTCATGTGGAGACATGCATTTATGTCGAAGTGTGGTTCGGGAACTGTTGTCGTGAGGGTAGATACGGCAGAATCCGAGAGAACAAACTTCTCGATGTACTCGTTTGGTAGCTTCATGCGGCTTTCCAGTGAAGCTTGGGCTCTCTCTTTGCGCAAGACGCTTGTGAAGGTCTGCCGGAAGCTGTTGCCGAACAGGTCCCATGTAGTCAGGATAAATCCCCGATCCTCAAGCCACGTCCTGGTGACGTATTCTAAGGCGAACTACACATGCCTCAACTTGTCGTCGGAGTTGCAGTTGTTGAATGCAGCGACCCTTTCGTTTGTTGCAGATAGTTTTCCTGGGCCTCGTACGATGATCCGTGGAAGGTTGGTGGCTACCTGGGCTGCTGCAGAATGACGGGGGACGATACTGCCGTTATTGGGGCTGTCTTGGCCACGATCTTCTTGGTCGTCTAAGGTGGGAATCCATGCTCCCGGGGCAGCTTTTGTAGCCGGCAGCTACAACAGCTACGACACCTACGACAGCGTCGAGCACAGTCGGCGATCGTCGAAAATATCTGCCAGTCAAGCGCGTTGGTTTATATACACGAGTCATCGAAGGTTTCAGAGTAATCGGTGGTGCCCACGTGTCTTCCAGAAAGTTCTACACAATCAGAATATGCAATCAGATTACACAAGCTTCGACGACAAAAGAACCATCAATAACATTTGAGAAACTTGCGATGTGTGCGGACGTGTCTCGCTCTGAGCGATAACGTTTTTCAGACGGTGAAAAGCGCTCAACCGGAAAAGATAACCTAGTCCACGTGTCAGTATTTCCCGCCCTTTAAGGACAACTTCCCTTCAAATAACGACACTGATTCCCTGAAGATATGTCTTAATACTGACCTTGTGAGTTTGTAAAACATCATAAATCCCCGTAAAAGACATTTCCACGGAAATTCTTAGGTGGCCGATATGTTCATCACCATTGTCAAATGCAGGAATATTTATTTATTCGTTCTTCTCACAAATGAAATCGTCCAGGACATAAAATGAACCCAACAAGATATTAGCGCTTTCAACTGAAAAATATATCTCCTATATGAGGCCGGTATTAAATAATAAACGTGGAAAAGACTTCAACGTTCCCATATTCAGCAGACTTTTCATCCAGTAGTAAGCAATGTAAAGCAGCAGCTAACCAAAAGTAAAACGTTCATCGCTGCTAAAAAGAAAAAAAGACGCTTCGGGATTTCTGCAGCACGCGGGGTGTAACACCGCTTTTGACAGCGAGAGGAAGCACTCCATGTACCGTTTTTTTACATTCATTCACTAATTAGCTAATTACCATGCTTACAGAGCACGGAGTAACTGATGGGGCTTCAGTTTCGAGCGGGCCACCAAAATCGATGTGAAGCGTTGCTTCTTTGAGAGATGATGGGTTGTCGCGGCTCCCCAGCATTTGAAGAAACAGGCCCAACGAGCAATACAACACGCAATATCTCAAACAATATTTCCTTCGGAGCGCTCGTAGCATCCTCTAGGAGGCTCTATTTCTTCTCTGGGAGTTTGTTTATATTGTCTGCAATACCACTTTGATGGGACACCTTGTGCTTCTACCAATGATTCGTACCTGTGGTAAACTTCATTAGGAGGGGGACTAAGCAAACAGTGAAATCTTTAATCAGCGTATTTCAATAAACGAAAAGTCGTTTAATACTTGTGTTTCCAATGATGGAGCACAGTCGAGTTCCTCTACAACGAAATGACTTGTATAGGAAAGTAATAAATCTGTCACGGTTCCATTGTGAGCCGTGCGTTGCGCGACTTTTACAGCGAAGTGGCCAATGTAACACGCCATTTTGGATGGCCCAAGTTCTTCGTTATAAAGGCGTTCGGCTTAACAAGCATAAAGCTGTTGAAGCCTCTAAACAAATTCGGCACTCATTCTGTATTGATAAAAAACATTAGAGAGATGTCTATGGGTGAAACATTCCCAAAATGTAGTGTACCAGGGAACATACTCGTGTGCATATTTATACACTAATTTTTCTGTAATGAACAACAGCTTCTGTCATGTACGCGCCGCTTCTTTTAATGTTTCCACTTCCGAAGAATTGTCTTAAATATATCGACATGTGTTTTTGTATATTTGTATATTGAGGCGTGTATCCTCTTTCCTATGTTTAGAGAACGCATCTCATTCCAATAGAAATTATATTGACACTCCTGGCGTATTCTTGGCTGTCGCCGTCGCCGCGCTGTCCCGTATAAAGTTCTAGGGGAATAACGCCGTCACCACGCGTCGTATGCTGTATAAAGGAGTGAAATTGTGAGAGTGTGAGCAGACGATCGTGGCTCAATCTCGCACGCTCAAGAGAGGAAATCCACCAAGAAGCACGGCGTCTGCCCTCACGCACATGGAACGGAGGAAAGACAGGTAGGGGAGGAGGTCATTGTAATTCGGCAGCAATGCGCGGCCGGCCGCCGTTGCGCGGGCTTCCTCTCCAAAGCGACCTGCTTCGGGGGACAGTAAGTGCGCCGACAGCTCGTAGCTTCACGTATCATGTGTTCTAGCCGCTGAGTTTCCGTTAAAGCAATACACAGCACGAAGGTCACTTCACTCGCTGCCGCTGCTTTGCTTCCTTCTGCCAGCGTTTTGACAGCAAGTGTCCGCGCTCAACCGCTGGGATGTGTTCAAGTTTGCCTTTGCGCGCTTACACCGTGCTGGTTAGTTTATTCAGCAAGTGAGTGTTTACAAGTCTATATGATCAATAAAACTACTATCCTTACTTCGTACAGCTGTCAACTAATTTGCTGTCGCAATATATTATTCGCCTTTCGGGGGTGAAATCGAGACGTTTTTTAAACGTTCTGTGGGATCAAATTCCGCATTGTGTTTCGCGGCATGATTCCCAGTTACCGTAGAGATGACGGCGACACTGATGACACTCTTGTGTAAACATTAGTGCGAACATTACAATTCACCGAGCGTGGTTGCGGATGCGTACCCAAGCTTGGCGGGATAACAGAGCTGCATTTAAAAAAAAACAGCTGTAACGAAGAAGAGTAACCTGCCTGCGCCACAGCACCATCGCTACCGATATGAGCTCGTGGTTGCTGTCCGTGCCGAACGCTTCTGACTGCTACCCATTCGCCTGCCCCATTGCTAATAAATCTCTTAGCAAGTGGTGGAGGTGCGGGGTTTCGACCACCCTGGAACTTCGGAGTCGCACTCTACCCCACATCATTCCCGATGACGCATCCACTCATCCAGCTCCTCCAACGGCGCCGGCCACCTTGGTTTCTGCCGGTGCCTTGCGTCAGCAAGATCCCCCTATCTTCTCTGGCACAGATGACAAAGACGTTGAAGATTGGATCTCCTCTTATGAGCGAGTGAGTGCCCATCACCAGTGGGACAATGTTACCAAGTTGAGAAACGTCGCCTTCTATCTTACGGACGCTGCGAAATTATGGTTTCTAAACCATGAAGCCGACCTCACTTCGTGGTTGGTCTTCAAGACCAGCTTTACCCAAGTTTTCGGTCGGCCAGCAGTGCGAAAGCTTCGTGCAGAACAACGTTTGCGTACACCATCCCAAGAGGCCGGAGAGAACTTCACGAGCTACATTGAGGACGTTGTTGACCTTTGCAAACGGGTGAACGCGTCGATGTCAGAGGAGGAGAAGATCAAACATATAATGAAGGGTATTCAGGACGACGCGTTCCAAATGTTATTATCGGAGAGTCCTCACACCGTCGCTGAAGTGATAGAATTCTGCCAGAGTTACGATGAGTTGCGCAGGCAACGGCTTCACACCCGACGTCCCACTCCGCCCGCCGACTCTCTGTCAAGCATTGGAGTCGACGACAACCATGCTGATCTGTTCATAAATATTCAGGAATTCGTTCGCGCAGAGGTCACCCGCCAGCTATCTTTGATATCTTCTGTCCCGGAACCACCACCCGCTTTGCCTCCAACGATCCGCGACTTCATTCAAGAGCAAGCATCTCAAGCCGTTCCTCCAGCCGCTGAGCGGACACCAGTCACTGTACCTCTCACTTACGTTGAAGCAGTTTCCCGATCTCGTCCAGAAACACTCCTGCTGCCCTCTGTGATGACGTAACACCAAGTGCATGCCGTGCCACTTCGTCATCACGGGCACTGATATCAGCAGCGGATAAGTAACCGCTGCCTATAAAAAGCGTGTGCAAAAGAATAAACGATGATTCCGTGTTCTGCACCGGCCACTGTCGTTTTCTGGAGTACGGCTTCTTTTGCTTCCATCTATGCCGCTTCACGACCGACACCATTTTCCGACTCCTCAACCACGACTCGGACCTTACCCCCTCCAGTGGCGCACCTTCAAAGGCCACCCAGTATGTTTTGCTTCTGGTGGTGCTGGTCACGTGGCGCGCCATTGCCGTCATTCCATGCCTCCTCTTCGGAACATCCGGCGAGCGCCACCTTTCCCAGCTCCGTTTTCCTTTTCGCCTTCCAGTCTTCCTACCTCTTCCTTTTCTCTGACCGCCCAACCGCCTCCCCGTCGTCGCTCGATTTCTCCGATGCGGCGCCGTCCCGTGTCCACCGAGCAGGAAAACTGATGACCGCAGTTCCGGAGGCACGAACTGCGTCCACGTTGCAATGCTCAAGTCCTCGTCCCTCTCCAGCCAACGTAATTGAAGTGTCTGTCGAAGGAATCGCCGTCCTGGCACTTGTAGATACAGGAGCCGCCGTATCCGTAATTTCCGCCGCACTGTGCCGTACACTACGAAAGGTTTTGACGCCTCTCTCAGACTTCTCCCTTCGAACCACGAACGCTCAAAATATAACGCCTCTCGCTGCCTGTACTGCTCGCGTCTTCATTCAAGGTCAACTGTATACTGTCCAATTCGTCGTGCTGCCCTCGTGTTCGCATGGCATTATATTAGGCTGGGACTTTCTTGCAAATAATAACGCCGTTATTGACTGTTGTCACGCCGAACTTGAACTTTCTGCACTTCCCGACCTTGAAACTATCGAAAACGGCCCTTCTTGTGCTAAACTGTTTGTTTCCAAAGACAATGCCGTCCCTCCACGCTCTTCCCAGTTTGTGCCTGTGTCGTGCGCCGCTATTTCTGATGGCACAGTTCTCTTTAAGCCCTCTGAGGTGTTCATTCGCCGCCGACGTTCTCCGCTGCCCTTTGCGTTCCTTACTCTTTGCAGTGGCGTCACAAAAATGGTCGTCGACAATCCCACGGCCTGCCCTTTACCTTTATTTCATGTTGAATGACTAGGCCTCATTCAACCAGTCGACACCTTTTCCATCTTTAACGCTCCTGCCGTTTCTACTTCTGCGGACGTTGGCGCACTTACTTGTGACCCTGTGGTTGATCAGTCACTCCTCGACGCTTTCCACTGCTCCATCGACGATGGAACGTCATCTTCAGAACGAAGCCAGCTTATCGCTCTCCTGCAGAAGTTCAGCGCTTCTTTCGACAGCCATGCTTCTGGTTTGGGCCGCACATCGACCGTTTTTCACAAGACAGATACCGGCAGTCATGCACCTATACGGCAGCGCCCTTACCCAGTATCCGCCTCTGAGCGCCGTGTCATTGACCACCAGGTTGCTGACATGCTCAAGCGTGGCGTTGTGCAGCCTTCCAACAGTCTCATCGCTACCGGTATGAGCTCGTGGTTGCTGTGGCACAGGTAGGTTACTCTTCTTCGTTACAATCGCCCTCCGCAGAAAAAGGCACCATCCTGGCGGCTTAAGGCGAAGAGACTACTATTAGGTCGTAGTACGGCTTAATGCGAGAGCCGTGGACAAGTTCGCGGCACGATGGCGTAGATCCGTCGATGGCGTGAGGAGCTCTACGACGTAATTGACGGAGGACGTTTGCTCCAGGATGCGGAAGGGTCCTAGGTATTTGGCGACAAATTTTGCGGAAAGGCTGGGTGTGGTAGCGGGTACCCGAAGCCATACGGGAGAACCAGGAGAAAACGTTTTTTCATATTCGTAATACATACATATTTCGGAATATGAATCATGATTATAATGGGTCATTCCACGCCAACTTTCCCAACCTTCGCGCTCGACCATCAGCGATTTCTTTGAAAAAAAATTGAGGAATATGTATTTAAAGCAGGAAGTCTTTCTGTAAAACATTTGTGCGAAAAAAATTTTTCAGCACCGCTAGGAACATGTCAAGTTTCTTGGAAAGCTCGAAAGTATGAGTCGTAAAACGCATCGTCAAAAAATTTTCTCTTACTAAATTAGGCGAGCACAGGATTTTCCCTTGAGGATGAAGATAGGCTTTTCACTTAAAAAAGGTGTTATCCATGTTACCGTGAGTTCTTTATACAGCACTAAATATGCAATATTTGGTGCATATTGGGATTTTTTTGCAGAAAGATAACTTTTACCGAAAGATAATATTTCATGTTGACTAATTGCCAGCAAGCTGTACTGGAAGCGAAAAATAATTTGGGATGACTATAATGTAAAATGGCCTGTAGCGCTGGCGACAAAGTTGCAAAAAAGTTAGTTTTAGTCTATGTTTAGCCGCACATTTAGCATTGAGGTGTTCGGGGTAAAAATACGCGAAATAGTGTATGTATTAGAAACTGCCATTGTCTACAAACTGAGAAACTTTTATCAAATTAAGTCGATGGAGGAACATCTAGACAAGATAATCAACTCCTCACGTTTTTGCTTGAGTGCTTTATTAGAAATTATTAGCCTAGACAATCAAAAACGCGAGCCCCAATAGAGCGCATTTAACCGGATGTCGCCGTACGCCGACGGCCTGCATATAGCGTCGTCACGCGGCGTGGGAAAGTTACGCCGGTGAGTACAAAGTGCAGTTACGTACACTAAGATTTAGAAATGGGCGAAAATTTTCTGAATAAGAAAACAATCTGTTGCTTTATTGCGGCAAATATTTAGCAAATACCAGCCAACAGAATCGTGTTTTAGCAACCATGTTGGCAGTGATGTTAGAGGAGTGATGTCGACTCGTCATTAAATGTTTTGGGATGCTTAAGTTCAAACTACTGCATTTAAAAAGATGATGGAAAGAAATAAATACGTTTAGTTGCTCAAGCACTCTGTCTTTGTTGTAGTTAAATTTTCAATTCAGACCGATTGAGGCAATCCGCTGACCTTTGTGAAACGCAGGATTTAAAATACGGTCTGCGATAACTGAAGAAAAAAATGGGAACGCCCGTACGAGCTATCGACTGTGAAAAGGTTGCGCCTCGAATCAGCGGTTCTGCAACTCGCCGGAGCAGATGGGCGCAAAGTTTGAACTTGCATTGTTACGAACCGCCGGAAGTGCGTGCTGCCGACGTGCGTCAAAAGAAAGTCTGCGAAGCTTCTGTAGCAGTTTTAGTGAAGCAGACGGGCTGCTGTTTTTTTTTTTTTTTTCGTGGCACGTTGAAGAAGACGATGAAGACCCGCGCAGTGATTGCTTGAGTGTATATGTTGCTGGCTGACACTCACACTCACAACACAACTTTCAAACTTACACACCACACTCCAAAGTCAGCTTTTTTCGCGAACAAAACGTGCTGCGAAAATGACACCGGCGGAAAAATCTCATCTCACTTTTCAGAGACGGAGAGCAGCAGCGAAAGCTTCGTGAGCGCGGTTGCTACGGCAATGTTGACATTTGGTGTAGGCGTCCCAGTGTTACTTTGCGAAAAACAGCACGTGACTTCCGCCACATCCTCTCCAATACGTTCGTGCTGGTCGGAGCCTGTCCCGGGTTTCTTTCCTCGCCACTCCCGGAATGGCCGTCTCCGTCTGCTGGCTACCCTCCCATGTGGGCCTAGCTGGAAACGAGGAGTGGGACACCCTTGCCAAACCTGCCCACCACCCTGTTGTTGCATTCACCCAGGCAGGGAAGCATCTGGCTACCCCAAGCCACGACTGAAGAAGCTCCTTGTCACAGTGCACCCGGATACATGCGCGCCAAGCTGCAGGGTACCGAAGCTTATCCCGGAGACTGGCCTCACTAGGTGATACTGGCCCATGTGGCTATGACCTTGAACTAGCAGCATATGAACGGTAGCCAGACGCCACGCAAAGGGTGGCATCTCCTTATCTACCTCCAGACGATGTGGTGATCCTGAGACCATCGATCATCTCTGCGCCTGTCCGGCCTTGTCAGAGGAACGTTCGAGGGTCGCCACTGCCTACACACAACAGGGCCTCCCTCCTATCCTGCTCCGCATGGCCTGGAGGAGTGTGTGGAGGTGAGCGGGATAGCTGCTTATAACTGAGCGCACCTGCCCTGGTCGGACCCTGCCATCTCTGCGGCTTGCCGCACGAGCGAACGAGCTTCCCACACCACCTCTCACCAGCTTCTTCTTTAACTCCTCCTCTCCTGTCCTCAAGACGCGGCGCCGTCCTCCCAGATGGGCTGCAGAAATGCGCTTTCTTTCCTTAAGCATCACCATATATAGCTGTTAGGTGTTCCATCTATGTTATAGAGGTACCGCGTTCGTCTCGTGGTCGTGTAGCGGAGCGCCGAGCGAGAATGACGGAGCAGCAACCCCAGCGCATTCAGGCCGACCTCGAGTCGGCCGACTCCGAAGCTGTCGCCAAGCGCTGGACGCGAGTTCAACAAGTTCGGGAAAAGTGTCGGGCTTCGTTTGCCCAGGCGACTCCCGAGAAACGTACTTGGCAGCTTGCGACAATACGGCTGTATAGAGCTAGTCGCCGTTGCTGACAACAGCGTGAAGCCCGTTTCCAAGCCCTGCCCGTTCCCCCCCGGAGCCTAGTGCGCGACGGGAGACGGCGCGTTTCCTTTCGTCCCCGGCTTTTCTCACTTCCGCGCGCGAGGTTGAGGCAACGCCGTCCGATCAGCGTCGCACGCTTTAACTCGCGCATGTAGCACACGCCGCGGGGGGATGATGTTATCGCCCTTGCACTTTGTGCGGAGCATCGCGGCGACGACGACGGCAGCTCCTGGGTTGTCTATATAGTTGACATGGCAATTATAAAGGAATGGCCCCCACATGCTTAGGCGTAAAACGCGTGAAACGTCACTGTAACTTTTGTAAATTTTCATCTTGTCCGCCATTAACCCTAGCTATTTCATAAAAAAAAAGAGAATTTGTGGGATTGAGCGCCGAACTTTGTTTTAACAACGATGATGTTTAAGCTGGTGGTTAGGCCAGCGCACGTGCGCAGCAAAATCTCGTCGAGCGATGACGTCGGCGAGTGTGCCGGGACTGCTTCGTCGTAGCTTTGCCTCGCTGCGCCGTACGGAGGCCGCGCAAGCACAGATGCAGATCTAAGCCGTGACGTCACCACGGGGGTAATAAAGCATCAACGGCACAGTCTGCTCTCTGACGAAGAGGGTCGCCAAGGTAAATATACCTGGTGGCGAAGCTTCCATAGGAGACCATACGTTCAAAACATGGCGGTTCATCGGCGGTTCATGGGGCTTAGCGTCATCTGTATGTGGGGGGAACACTTCCAGCGGAAGAAAAAATAATGTCACGCCATATCCGTGAAAACAGAAATGATGTCATTTTGTTCTCGAAGGCGTGAAATTTGTTTTGTTGGCCTGTCTTTAGAGCTATACATTCAAATCCTCCAGCATTAGACTTTGATGGGCGTTTCGAGCTTTACGCGTGTAAAGCGATGCAGGAAAAGGCCAGCCGTACGGTTGTCGAAATCGCACCCCTGCACAGAACATATTTTCTTTGGAGGCCGACGAAAGCTTTAGGTGTAGAGTGGTAGTCTTATCCTCGGTCCCCAAGCTCGTTGGCCAGCGCAGTCGCACGAAAGCAACTAAAGAATTATCGGGTGGTTGTAACTCACTACTTCTGACTGAACAGGTTGAGAAGCGATGAAGCTACCCGCGCCACGAAATTCAGACAAACGTCGACAAGCAAAAAAGCACAACGTGGGAGGGGGGCGTATTTCAACAGGTGATCTTTACGAGCGCGTCTTTCTTGCACATTTCAAGAGCTGCATTGCATTGCGAGCGATAGCAGCGTCAAAGCCCCCTGTAACGATGGGCGCTGAAAAGAAATGTATTCATTATAGTAGTAAAAAAATAAACTTGCATTTTCTTAACTCGTCACAAATAAATAAAATTGACCAGACATTTTTATTGTCGTAGAATGAATCTAACTATGTGTCGGCTTGAATGAAAAAACGCTTTTTTCTGTCCTAATGTTTGTTTCATCCAAACATAGTCGCGCTTCAATCGCTGCTCCCATAGCCACCCTTGTTGATCTCGGTGACAATTTGTACTGAACCGCTTTTCGCCCGAAGCTTCGTGACCTATTTGGATCGACCTTGGCGTCCCTCCCTAAGAAGACGAAGTGCGGCGCGAAAGCCGCCGTGCCGCTACTCGAGAATGGATGCGAGGACTTCGGTTCAATCCCTAATATAGCGCCAGTGAAGCGGCCGCGCAATGTCAGCGAGTTGTAAAAGATCCGGAGTTACGAGCTCGTGTTACTGAGCAAACGCGTGCCTGCAACCAGACGTGTATAGACTTGCTCTTTGGTAACCTGCATTCGACTAGCGTTCAAACGATTGGCATGCCGCTTGCAATCTACCACAGCGATCAGAATGCGATCCTGATTCAGATCGCCAAGAGTGCTAGCTGGACGAAGAAGAGTGAGTTTGCGATCGACTCGTGTGATACTTTTGTAGACAGAGCAGAACACAAGTGAACAGAGGTACTCTTTGACAATGCACAGGTTTCACCTGGGACAGATACAGAAGAAGTCGAGGTAGTTGTGGTAGTCGAAGTTGTGGGTAGTTGTGCCATCGGACAACGACGACGAAAAATATGACTGCTACTGAAAATAAAACAACGGATTGTACACACTTTAATGATTGAGTGTTCATTGCTCTTTGGGGGGGCTAACGGCCACACCACGCAGACAACTTGACCCAGTCTCCAAGCATAACCCCGCATAAACTTAGCCGAATCAAGATTAACCTAGATGGGGCCGCCAGCTTCTCTCTTTTCCCACTCTTCGTGCCAAAAGTACCAAGCTTTACGTTTTTTTAACGAGCCCACACACCACGAAATACACAAGGAACTACACAGCAGCCGGATTTCATTACCACCTCAACTACTGCAGTGTGGTCCTAAAAGAAGATATAGCACAAGTAGCCACACAACGTAAAACACAGACTTTATGCAACACTACAGAGCACACACCACTGGGCCATGAATGCCAAGAATCCACTGTATAAGTGTTGCCGTACTATGTGTGGATGGCTCGGTAAGCACCTGTGCTGTTTCTAGAAATTAAGATTCATTTACACAAGCTTATGAAACCTGTCAACCTACGTAAGAATAGTACCATAACAAAAATGAAAATCGCCCGTGTTAGCTTGAACTGCTTTGAGAAAACGCCAACTGCAAGAAGTGGGTGAACTAATATAATTTCGCGAGGTCTTGACATCACTATTTGCATCTGTTGGGAGCTCGTTCTGGCGGAGGCAAGTAATACGCCTTTTCAGAAGTTGAGAACGGAAAGCCGACTGAATTTATAGAAGACTAAAAGGAGGTTTGCCTAGCGGCAGTGGTCGTTCCTCTGTCGGACAGCCGCTTCGTGACGAGCAGGGGGCGATGACTTCCACGGTGAGGACAACGAAGGGATGAGCGGTCGCTACAAGCCGCTCATCCCTTCGGTAGGGGTAGCTTTCCAACCAGCGTGGTGTTCAATAACGCCTTTAATGTCGTGCAAACGCTCGATCATGCCGGCGCTCTGCAGGTGGTAAGCCGTGGTGTTATGAAGGCGCGTCAGAAGCAGTCTCGCCAGCACAGAAAAAAGCCAGCTTTGGAATTGCCGGCCTCGGTCTGTATTGAGGCGGAAAAGGCAATCGTACGTACTGTGACACCCACGTAGCAACAAATAGTTCCGCTACCGTTTTGGCCGTGATCTCTTGTAGAGGCGTCCCCTTAGGCCACCTTGAGTACTGGTCGACAAAAGTGAGGTGTTACCTGAAACCTTGGGAGGGCGGAAGAGGCACCCACCTTTTTCATGGTACGACGGTGCGTGCGCCCTGCCCTAGCGGATTGTTTGCGAAACGTTTTGGACGGGTCACGCGCGTTGCCGGCTGCCGGGAAGTCCCGCGAAAAAAAAAAAAAAGAAAATAAGCAATCGGACGCGCGCTCCTGGAAACCCTCGTGCATGTACGGCATTGAAACTCCACTGGTAGCTGGACCTCGTTGCGGTGCCGAAAACGTGTGCTGCGTAAGACTACGACTCCACGTTAAGACAAGGCGGCCAAGTCTTCGACCGGACTGCACCGTGAACCACGCAGTTGTCACCTTCGATGGACGGCTATCAAATTTATCGATGAACGTCGGCGTTACACTTGGGCGACACTTATATACATGACATTGCTAATGAAGTCTTCTTGCAGCGTCGGTCCTGGATTGCTGGTGGTGGCAGCGCGTGTCTCACTTCACGTACTCGTCTAAGGCGCGGTAACACTGGGTCGATACGCGACCGACAAGACGCTCCCGTCACAGACTGACTGACTGTTCACTACAGTGGGTCACTGAAAGCATTTTATCATACCTTGCCGACAACGATGCAACCGATGAGCGCGAGTTGTCGCAGTGCGACAGGCTTGTCGACGCTATCGACAAAATCAGTCGGCCGACCATCCTTTGGCCGAACCCTGTGCGATCGGACATCGAACTGACAACGCGACAGCGACAACGCCTTCGCTTGTGTATATGATTAATTGCCTCAAAGGGAGTCACAACATGCCTACGAAGTTGAAATACACAAGCTGCTTCAACCCTATGAAGCGGTGCACAATGTTGATCCTGTAAAGCCAAGGTTAAGACTGGCGCCGTCGCGTTTGTGCACCCGCTACCGACGGACTTGAACTGAAATTTAAGCAGTTAGGGCGAAGGAAACTGCTTTTATAGTTCAGTTCTGTCCTTACCGATTTGAAATCAACTACACTTTGCACGGCGCGTTGACAATAAATTGCAAGCAGTGACACAACACTGTGCCAACATCTGTGCGTCACCGTACCGGTAGGCGGCCGGTCGCATTCGCTACTTAGATGGGTGGGTCTGTACGTGTTGTTATGCTGACGCATTTCTCAATTCCAGAGATGTACTGTTTACCGCTGCGTCAAACAGGAAACGAGAGGCGGTGCATTCGGTACACAGTAGCATAAACAACCGTCTCAGTCAGTTATACCAACGGTACCAGTGATTGCGTCCGCGTTTTCACGAAAGAACAACACGGCCTGCAAATGAGCACTTAATTTATGCGAGCACTGTTTTCTCTAATATGGTTTTATGCCACGCGAACTGCAGGTATGATGGAGTTAAATAAATTCGACAGTAAAAATTAATATATTAGCCTTAATATGTTATCTGGATCACAGTTGCCGTTATTTAAGTGGCTCGGCCGCTCATATTGACCGTCTCAGGTTGGAACACGCCACATATGCGCAGATATGTACATTCTTCTACATTTTTAGATTATTTCATATCAGCGATCGACCTTTTCCACAATATTTGACGCTAACAACCATCTGTGAATGTAGATGCCGGTGTAAACAAGTGCACCGCTTTCATAGACCCAGCGCAGACGGCTGTGCTAGAAGATTTCTTGAATATGCCTAATGTGTAAATAATGTTCAAAAAGAATAGAAAAAGCGTTCTCCAATTGCTGAAATCAGCGACAACAAGCTCCAAGGCAGCCCTGTTGGCAAACGGAACTCGGCGTGCCTTTATCGGCCGCACTGTTTGCACAGAAGCGCACTCAGGCCTGCTCACCCTGTAGTCTTTTAGTGTTTCCTGGCTTCCAGGAGTGACATTCTGCCCCGCAGAAGCCATTAACAATGATTCCCGAACCACAAGATGCAGAACTTACATGCACTTAACGTGGGCGCAGGTACACATATCTTGTCTTGTAGGAGCAGCAAGCATGAACTAGGAGATAATTGGTCGTGGTCTGTTCACTCGTCAGAAACAATCAGCATCGGTGCCACTGGGACGAGTCCTTTGAAATCATATGCGCGCTATTCGGAACGAAATGAAACTCCTTGGTCTACGCTGGACAATGAGCAAGAGGCGAAACACGTAATATGCGGTGAGAAATTATGCTATTCCAAGAAACGCGGCGGCAACGGTTGAGTGGTCTTCCAAAATGTTAGGCAGAATATGGTGCAGCCTCCGAATAGCGAACAGAAGTGACCTTTATGAGGCTAGTAAATGGGGAAAAGGTGTACGTCAGCGGAATTTAAAAATTGCAGAAGTTTTTTTTTTTTTTGGGGGGGGGGGGGAGTTTGCCGAGTTCACTGCTTTTTTTTTATTGTTAGTTGGGACAATGCTCGTGTGGGTTGAATATAATTTGACTTCAATACATTCGCTCATCGTATTTCAGTAAAGTGCACAGAAATGCCTCCGTACGAAGATTTGCTCGCCTTTCCTTACGGTTGCAAAACACATTCTTAAGAAAAAATAGCTTCAGCTTCTCATTAAAAAAAAATGTTTTTAAAAGGTAGTCAAACTGCAGATTTATTTGTCAATTGCGATGGTGTCATCAATTACAGAGCCCTGTTTGTTACTCGGCCAACTAATAGCGGTGGATAGCCTTGACTCCTGAGTATGCCTTTTCTGACATGCTGTTATACGAGCGCAACGACGAAAATGAAGCAAATAAGGCGCTTATTTCATGCCTAAAAGTAAATTTTTATCACAACCAACACTTCTTCATCTACGTGCACAAAATAGAAAAGCGTACGCGATGGCATAAGTGAGGACGCTTGCTTAAACATTTATTGCTTATTCCATGCTCCACACTTATTCTGGTTTCTTTCTTTGCTATAGCCACCGTTCGATACAAGAGATGTGTACTCCCGCATTGGGGATCAGGCAGGAAAAAAATTCCAAAAAATGTTTTCATGAGAACAAAAAGAGAGAGAAATAAACCTCCATTGTGAGTTCAGAGGGGAGCACGTAGTTGGTTACGGGCGCTTACAATTGCTCGCTGAATGCGCAGAACACGGGCGCCGCTTTTTGGTGCGCTTGTTCCCGTCTTCATTGCTGGCGCATTTCTTTTCACGAGGAAAAACTGACGGTGGTGATTAGATGTCTCAGCTGCTACGACTTTTGCTTGCGTGCTAATTAGAAGCATTGAAGCACAGTTCTGTCTTTGGCATCAAGAGGGGTTCTCTGCAAGCTCATCTCATTCCAGGCTTCTTTGAGAAAGCTATTTCAAGAAACTATGTAGCCTCTTAGAGGTTTAAGTGCTTGCGGCAATAGCTGTTGGTGTAACCTCAACGAGGCTTTCACTTACGCTTGCAGGCACTTATTTATTAGCAAGTGCACATTCATTAGAGAAACGCTTTGAAAGTTTAAATATAGACAATGTTAATGCAAGTGCCTCTTCACTACTAGTGCAAAAGTTTTCAAGTTTACTGAGTGTTTTCCAACAAATATATTGACAGTCGTCTAAACTCACAATTTAGGCTGTCAGCCTACTCATTAAATTTCAGAAAGACCTGAAGAAAGCTTCAGAAGCTTGTGTGATATTTCCGAGAAGCTCAAGTCTCTACTACGAAAATAATAAGGCAAGAGTTATTGCCTGGTCTTAAGGGAACTACACATGTGGATGGGATTGAGATGTTCCTAGTGGATGTCCTCACATATGCAAAACTTTTGTCAGTTGCAACTTGCAGGAATTGAGCGCGATGGGGTGCAGAGCATTCAGCCCATCAACTATGAAAGAAGGGGGTGCCAAAACGTATTTTCTTGGTGCAACTATCGTCCATATAAAGTTTAGAGCCATGAACAATTTATTCTCTAAGGAGGCATAATACAATGTACTGTCGTGCTCAGAGGAGATCACTTTGGCGGGCCCTTTGTTGGGATTAAACAATTTATTGCGTAACTTTGAAGTTGACGTGCGACTCTTTACTCTCCCTAAAAGCGGAAAGTTGCTGCAGGTACTTAGCGGCCGCAATCACTAAAGTTTAATGCTTGGATTGTGCGCGTAAAGGACTGGGAATCAAACATTGTTCTCTTCCGTATTGCCCGAACTAACCGGAAACATTCATACTACGTGAACTTGTGAGTTCTGGTTGACGCCAAAGTTCCCGCCTGGCCTCGCCAAAAAATTTGAGCTTGTCCGTAAAGCTTGAATGAATGCTGAATACCTGACAACAGCAATCAACCGTTTTCGCCAACTGTACAGACAAAGCACACAAATTTCAGAAACTGAGGAGGCAAGTTGCGCAACCTCACGCCTCGTTGTTTCAATTCTTTTGCATGTATTTTAACCTCTTAGCTGGTGACCAGCAATGCGTGCTGAAAAGTGACAGATATGTTCCGCAAACACGCGCAGCAGCCAGTGCTGCACTGTCATTACTATGCTTGCAATGGTAAACGCAAAAAAAACACCTGCAAATTAAAGCACGACAACGCTTCCAGTGTTTAGAAAGTTTAAGTATAAGAAAACCAGTATGAAAACTCTTCGAATGAAACAGGGTGGCTAAACATTTGCTGAGCCAAGTATTTTAGGTAGGAGAGATGTTTTCGAACAAGAACTCAATTTAGCTTTTGCCTACGTGCCCTGCAAAACAGAAGCTTGAATGTAGCAGGACGAAGGTGCGGATTTCAGAAAACGCTTGGTACATATCATTGTGAAGGAAAAGAGAACGATATTTAACATTTTAACACGGTGAGTACGGGGGAAGCAAGATACTTTACAAGAACAAGAAAGCGCATTCAGGGTTCACTGAGTACTCCACAATGAGAGTTGTCATTGTTTTCACGGCACTGGAGAACAATATATTACGAATTCACTGCAGGCAGCCCGTTTATTTAGCATACAGTCCATTCAAATCGCCAGCAGCGAAGCGCCGTGTTGCACATTTCAAAGGGGCGCCGCCGACTGCTTATCCACACTACCACGGCGACGGTGCTGCCACCAACCGCTCGATCTTCGGGCAAATAGTTATGCAACGCTGCCATATTCACAGTCAACCATTGAACCATGTAGTATATATAACGAGACAGTGGCTTCAACGGTGTTCTATTATAAATAGATGAAGCTAATTGTGCAATCCTGTTTGCGTCGTATATATACAAGGGAAGACGCATTGGGAAGTATAGCGCTCCGAGAACAAAACCAGCCGCTTCCTGTAGCACGTTGTAAGTAGGCCATCGGTTCTAGTTATGTTCCGTGCCCACGGAGCATAACTGACCTGGCTACGCATCACAGCCACGCATTTGGTGGCCTTCCTACGAGCAGTGGTGAAACGGAGAGAGTTTACAAAGCTTCTTAACTTCCTGCGACCCTTCACACTCTGGCTACGTTGGTCCAAAGTGCGTTTGGTCTGGCCAGGGAGAAAGAATTAATTTCGCTGTTGGAGAGATGGAGGTGACCCATTCTACATTATCTTGCAGCGTTATCAGACTATAGTCAACGAAAACGTTTTTGCTTCAATAAATGAAACATGTTTCGTACATTCGATTAGCAATCACAGCAGTTAAAGGTCCCGCAAGAAAAGGCATGGCAATGAAAAATTCGCCTTATGATGAAAAAGATTTCGATATCGCCTGTAACATCAAGCCATGACTCAATCGCTGACAAATTATTATGCGCAGTAAGCGTTGCACTATATTGTGTTGTGTTTGTTAGGGTGATTAATGCCAGTTGAGCGAGATAACTATTTCGTTTTTAGAACTAAAAGGAGTGCGAGTCATATTCGTTTATGAAGCTGCGCCTGCCATCCTGTGTTTCTCTTCTTACATAACCGGATTTACACACTGTTCTACAGAAAAACAACATTTTATGACCTTACTGTGGGATTCCTTAAGGTATTTATATCGCTACCGCATTAATGGCTCTTACAAATTTCGAGCAAACAATACAACGATAGAACCATTAAGCAAACAGTAGAAGAAGCCAAACGCTAGAAGAACAAGGCTAAGAAAGAGAAAGCACACGCGCTCACTCATCGACATTACCTCTACAAGAACAAAGCTCCGCAATGTGTCTGCAACTGGGAAGGTGACTTGCTAATACAAAGAATATACACAGATGCTCAGGAGACGTTAGCCACATCTGGCAGCCACAGGTGAGATTTGGGCTCAGCAGAATCACTATTCTCCGCTCCGGTAGCATTGGCAGAGCGGCTCAAAGTTGGAATCCTAGCGGCCCGATGTGTTGGTCGTAAGTTTCAATCACCGCCGCAGATTCAGAATTTTCTTTACTTTTTAAGGTTTCTCCCAAACGATTTGGGCATTTCAGCGATGGCACACACAGACATGAAAAGAATCACGGAAATGTTAGAGAGACGTCGTCCCTTGTTTACTGTGTTATTCTTCGCGAGAATAAGATGCCACATAGGAAAGCATTTCGTGTTTCAAGCATTCAACCCAAACAGCTAGCATTGTAAAACATTTACAGAAGAGATTTTATCTTTGGCACCCATGTAAAAGCATCACTCAAAGGAAAGCGTCAGAGTAAAGAAGAATGTTTTGTTACACCCTAATCTATCGTCCTTTGTAAGCAGTTCACTATCGTTTTCATCATGTTCCCAAAACTTCCTGGTCAAGAAGCACTGCTCATAAATTACGCCTTCGCAACAGCATTCTAGAAGTTCATTCAAGGCGGCCTCTTCAACACACAGAGAGAACCCCCTTTCCTTTTCTTTGTTATTCTTGAAGAATTAGGGGGGACCCATGTCACAATGACTGTCGACCTCAATGCGTATAGCATTCTAGAAATGCAGCGACAAGCCCCGTTGCCACCGCCAAACCGCGCCACGAATGAGCCCTGCACCGCAGCAGCGATCCTCGGTTGAGCTTCCCTCCGGACACGCGGCGCCAATTAGCGCGGCGCGCACCAAGTCCAGCGCGAAGTCCACCTCACTTTTAAGTGGCCACCGGGATTGCACCAGTGGCACGCCATTGCGTGCTACCGCTGAAAATTATTATCTCGCGGCGCCCGGGCATTCACGGCTGAGCGCGCTAAAGTGGATATCTTGCGTTGCTTGGGGAAGCCGTGTTACGCGGGATCGATTCCGCCTAGAACTGGAGAAGTTTCATTTTCTTTCTAATTAAGAGGCGGTGTAAGTAGGCTAGTCTTCAGGCACAAGTGGCGACGAAGCAGGCTGTGAATGCTAATCGCATGAATATTCCTTTTCCGGCCTGATACCGGAGAAACATTTTTCGGAAAGTGTGAGAATATAGAAACGAGACTTAGGAAAGGTTATTGTTATTTGCTTAACTTCGGTTGCTTGAACTAATGAATACGTTACTCGATTAACTAAGCCAGCTTTGGTATCGTTTTAGTAGCGTTATGATCTAGACGTGTGCATACTCCGACCGTTAGCTTAACATACATAACAGCTCGGTGCTCCAGCACCGTCATTTCAGCAGTTCATTGGCAGTGAGTGGCTGAAAAAGTTTTCCAATGAAACTTGAAGTCTGTCGCTGTGAGCAGCTTGTCTTCTTCTTCTACTGCACCAGTAAATTTTCCGACGCACAGTTGCCCGTTGTTAATGGGATAAATAGGCTGAAGCCACAAACACTCCATTTGTACTTTAAAGAAGCCCCGGAGGACACCTGAGCCCGAATAGGTCCGCATAGCGCCAGTTGGATTTTCTCCCACATTTGGGCGCAGGCTTTGGCCTGCTTCACTAGAAGCGAATGCTCAACCCTGCTCATTTACCATTCTATTCAATACATTCGAAAGTTCCTCTCAAAGCCAACCAAGTTATTTTATTTTTCGAGGCTCTGCCTAAAATTTCACGACAGGAATCCTTGCTGAATCATAGTATTTCGTGCTTTAGCCACGCAATAGGTTCATTTCTTGTTTTCAGTTGGTTATTAAGAGAGTCTGCAATCTCGCTTTCTGATGTCAAGAGGACCACATTGCTCGTACACGTTCACGTACTCACAGAAACTCATTCGCGCGGATGCGCACACAAGTTCTTTCAACACACATATAGTACAAGAAATGCCTAACCATACAGCAGCATCACGGGCAGAAAACACTAACGTTTCGTACATGCATCCATGAATTTTCAATATGGGCGTACCTATGCCTCACTGTAAACGATTGCGGAGCAGGGAAATCACGATGAACTTTTTTATTCTGTGTGACTTTTCCAGTCAGTGAGGGTTTTTGGGGCGGACAGCCTTTCTGGAACAATGAAGTATCAAACGAACTTTTGACTCTATGGCGGCAGCGTTGACGTCTCTACAGTTGCGTGTTTTTCCGACGATATCGTTCTGGGAGAGCATTTCCGGGTCTACTCAAGTTAATAGTTTTTCATGAGCAAACACACTCATAAATTTCTATTTATGTTAAATAATTTTCTGTGCAGTAATTTTTGGGTGACGAGGCGCATGGTAAATGCACTGCTAAAGTGCAAAGTTCATAGCATGACTCCGGAGCGTATGCTTACATACGACGCACGAAAATTCTGCTTCTTGGAAGCTAGCCCTCGAAACCTCTCTGCAAAGATACACTGTCAGTATATGTGCCACACAACTAAGAGTAAAGCCTGCACGTCCACTTATACGTGGTATTCTTTAAAAGCAAAGCTTTCTCTACCTCTTCTCCCTGCTTCACCGGTCCTGGCGGTGGCTGTTTTGCCATGTATACAAGTTGGGCTACAGGGAATGTGCCACAGAGATTGGCCCAAATAGCAAAAATGGGTCACTTTGTACACTGAGAATGTGTCACAGAGTCTATGCTCTGTTAGACAACTTGGTCTAAATAATATATATAAATGAGCGTGTTTCACGGGGTAGTGGAACATTTTTGGAAAATCTGATGAGGAAAGAAGAAGGCACAAAAAAATTTAAAAGGTACATGCTCTAGAAAAGAGCGTTGGAGTGTTGAGAAAGATATAAAAACTACAGAGAGTGTGTGTCGTCGTGAAGAGGATGAGGCGCTATTTCCTGCAAGCTTTTTGAATGCGCGACTCAGCGCCTTAGGGTAGGGGCTGAGCCTGCAGCGTGATTTTAGCGGGGAGCAACATGAGATACGTAAATGTGATGAAGAAGTGAAGGCATTTGACTAAAGGTGACAAAAAGCTTCACTCATAACCAATTCTCTCATATTAGTGGCATGTACAGCGATATTTCTTGGTTTCCAGCTCTAAGAAGTTGCTAACTCTAAGCTTCAATTCTTGTGTTTATGTCCGTGCTTATTGCTAAACCGCCGCGAAGTACGCGTCCTAATTACGGTGCTGTCGTAGTCACGCCACTTCCTCATCTCACACGCCCAGCTTCTCGCTCACCATGAATAGCGATGAAAACGAAAACGTTCCCAGCACTATATATGGAGATCTAATCAACAACACTGCAGCAAGGTGCCGTAACAAGACTCGCTAACCACGGAGGCATCGTACAACATTCACAATTGGTTGTTTGTAGTTGGACGTGTGCATTACGCCGACTCTGATATTAGCGTCACCCGTGGAGCTATTTCGTATTCTTAATGAGGCAATACGAACGCTGGGTTCCTAGCTGAAGTTCACAGTGTTATTGTCAGTAAAGCGACCCCGCTTATTGTTTATCACACAAAACTTGTTTGATACCAGTCAAAAAAGTGCGGTCTTTGATGTTCTCTTTGCTATGTCGTTGCCATCGCATATTGCCGGTGCTACAGTTGTAGAGGTTGAATATGCTTAGGGGACTTTGGAAAGAATTGCAGGAATATTGTATAAATTCGTGCAGACCGAGGAGATGACATGGGCGTTGCTTATGTAGCATTTAAATGTTCTCAACGCGAGAATTTGATGAACTATGCTGAGCTCTTAGCGCTAGCAGGTCTTGAAATAACGCGCACTCAACTGCATGATAAACAGAAATAACACTATCGGTGTTAAGTAATTAAACAATATTATACGTGGTCTATCTAGTAATTAATTCCGCTGAAGGTATCCTCATCTATACTATTACGCCGTGATTTCAAGTTACCTCTCCTTGGCATTATGACATCACGTACATGGGTAGACAATACTGGAAAGGCTCAACTGATAAGAATCGGAGGAACCTGCAGAGTAAACTTCAACTGCAGATATTCAATTCAATGAACAGGTGGTAACAAAAGAACACTTCGAGATAAGTCTTGTTTCACAGACTGAGAAACCTAGTTGACATTTTGCACGCAAGAGCTGATGAAAGAAACAATATCTGAAACAAATGATGGCGATGTTTGAGAGTATCTTGAACTACTGTTATGTGTGTTCTTTCTACCGCCAGTTCTTTTTCTGTGGTAAGCTTCAACTGTGAACTTCAGTTCACTTGACGACAGGAGGAAGGCGTATTCTATTATATATGCACCCAAATTACACGAATAACATATTTTCCTAATGTGGGCAAACACTTTGATTTACCCATAGATTCATGGGCTTTAGTTGCCAAAATAGACGGAGACAAATATCAGAACTTCAGAAGAGCCCAACAGCGCGGAACGCTTTCGGGTAATATGTACAATGCGTTACTTGAATGATGCGCCATACTGGCAATTTCAGGCAATTAGACTAAACAGACACTAGCAAAGAACTATCGTTACTGTGGCAGGTTATAAACTCTGTAAAATTACAATCAAACTACGTTAGGTACAGACAGTTCTCTAATTCCCTTTGCCAACAAAACTTTACACTAGGGTCAATCAAAATAGAACAAGCCAACTTCTGCAAATTCGTTTGTTAATGTGCTTTGTAAATGTCCAAGAGTAGCGCTTTCAATAAAAAGATCCCATCGACAAAAATAAAACGAAGCAAATATATTTGCCTCTTTCAGGCCAGTATGTTTTGCCACGATATATGTTGAATGCGCTGCCTTCGTATATGTAAATGTATTTCGCCGACATTCTTCCCTCTGACTCTTTCACGTCATAGTCTCACACAAATCTGGTTCCCTTCAGCTGCTTCTTCAGTTGCCCCAAAATGTGGAGGTCGTAAGGCGACCGGTCTAAGCTGTATGGCGGATGTTGCAATGTTTCGCACTTGAACTTTTCCCTTTTTATATTAACCACATCAGCGATGTGGGGACGGGCATTGTCGTGGAACAAGATGACCTCATTCGTCAATTTTCCGCCTCGTTTGTTGTTGATTGCGACACGCAGACAATACGGCGGTTCACGATATCGGAAACAATTGATAGTCTCTCGAGCTTTAACAAATTCTATCAGTAATGGTCCCTGACGATAAAAAAAGAAGTCAATACTTTTCTGGCGGAAACGGCGGCCTTTGTTTTCTGGGGTGTGGTGAATACGAATGTTTCCACTGTAAGCTTTGCCGTCGTATTTCAGGCTTGTTGTAGTGGCACCATGGTTCGTCCCCAATCACAATTACAGACAAGAAGTCGTCATCCTGACTGTGATATTGAATCAGATGATTCAAGGTAGGGCCCATCTTCTCCGTCTTCTCGTGGTGGTACAAAATATTTGGCATCGATTGCGCACACAAGAGCCGATAATCGAGATGTTCATGAATTATGGCATGAAGCGAACCGTGACTGATGCTCACACGCTGTGCCAGTTCGTCGATGCTTATCCTCCGTTCTTGTTTTATCAGCTCATCAACCTTTGCATTTTTGTTGGGGGTGATTGCACGGTGGCTTTGGCCCGGTCTTGGATCGCCTTTACCACTTTCACGTCCTTCTTCGAACCGTTTGTTTCAACGCTTCACAGTGGGCAATGAAGTGCAATGTTGAACGTACACGGCAGCCACAGGGTGACTAATTTCTTTTTCGGAAACACCTTCAGCTGTCAAAAACCTCCCGACACCACGCTGCTCAACTTCTGGAGCGTTCATTATGTAACGCGACCATGTTCAACTCAGTGTGTGGGAGCATTAAAGAACATTTACCTCACACCTGCGTGTCTCTCTTGCACATGAGAGATGCCAGTGTGCTGCGCGCATGCCTCGCAGATATTGAACCGAACCATTACTGCATAGGCACCCTCGTACTCACCCTCGTACATCAGAAATACGAAGATACAATGGAATATACAAATGCGAAGATACAGCTTGATAAAGGGCAAAATCATATCACCGGAAACAAAGCTCACTGCGCGTATACACGAAACATCGCCACAAGATATTTAAATATACGTATAGGTCTCCAATAAATCTACGTACCTAAGAAAAAATCCCTGTAAGTAGTGCGTCAAACAAGGCAAATAAACATGTTGCGCCATCACAGATTCACAGAATCCTAAATCCCGCCCCCATACCATCCACTCCTCACGATGTATCGCGCTCAACGGAAGGCGGCATGCTTCCTCCCCGCTTTTCTACTTTGCGCACACAAGACTGAGCCGCCATCGTCGGCTCACCCATACCACCCCCCTCCCCAAGCTTTCACTCGCACATACTGCGTGCGGCGCGCGGTCACGATGTTATTGCCCTTGGACTTTATACAGAACATGAGGACGACGGCAACGGCAGGAATGCGCCTGGAGTTTCATATAATTGCTGTCGCAATAATATATATATAGTAACAGTATCCTGTAACTGAAGCCTCCCGTGGCACATTACTTTCCTTAAAAGAAGTAACAAAGTCGAACTTTCACCATGCGACCATTTGCTGCGCTGCGACAATGTCTTTTTGTCTTTTGTGGGGCGGGAACACGGTATTTAAAATAAAACGCAAAGTAAAGCATGTTGGCCACAATCGAATGCCTACTTTGGGCACCTAGTATGGCTACCGAAGGAATATCGAAGAAAACGTGAGACTCTTGGTCCACCGAGAACAATACGCATACTTCTCTGTATCCTGCACTGGCGAGACAAGACTTTCCAGAGAGGTTGCGATCAAGCGAACGCGGTGAAATCCGCCGAGTCCCCACAGTGATGGCGGTAAGCGACCATTCTTTATTTTTCTCGTCTGCTAGCCAGAAAACGTCCAAAACTCTGCGAGCCGAAAATCCACTCGGCCAGAGAAAACCGAACGCGCACCGAAGTGCGCCGCGCTGTGGTCGGGTAACACCAGAAAAACGCATGCGCTCTGGCTGGCTCGGGCAGCACGCGGGTGGGGTAGCGAGAACAAAAAAATTGAAGAGACTCAATGTGTCCTCTCAAATAAAAGTCCAAATAGAAACAATATATAAGAACGCAGTCACCTTTGCTGGCTTTACAGTCTTGACATGGATGCTTTGGCGTAAGTGAAAAAAAATTTTGATATCTTTTGTGACATGATGGCACAGTTGAACCAGCACAACGCTTCGTCTCATCGGACCTCGCTGCGTGGTTTGTCAACTTGTCTGATAGTGTGGTGATTGGACTTGTCTCGTTGTATGTTTCGATGTACGAGGTTAGAAAAGTCGATGCACCTTTGGCATCAAATGTTTATAACAACATTAAACCCACAAAGTTCCGCAATTGAAGATCTAAAGCACAACTTTGGAAATGCCAGTGCACCTTTCACATCAAAAGTTTATAAGAACTTTATGCCCACAAAGTTTCGGACTTGACATCCATGCGCTCCCTACATTCCGCGGCCTCCGCGAGATGCTGCGGCGAGCCCATTCGCAATCAACACATCCTTGAAACTTTGTGCTCGAATGGGGCTGCTTGCGTTATGTGACTCCCGCTGCATGGGCGTTGCCGCAAAATTCAGCCCGAGTTAGCAATGTTCGCGGTGAAATGTGTTTACGAGCGTGAAAAAGACATTCTAAACAAAATCCAGAGTGATTTCCAGCGCAGGGGGTTGCTTTGGTCAGCGGTGCGTGGACAGCACCGCAGACCAGGGGGGGCTGTCCACGCGGTGCGTGGACATTCCCCCTGGCTACGCCCCTGGTGAACTAGAATGACGATGTTACGGGAATATGGAGCGCGTGGTGATCCTATAGTGTAACAGCAGCAAAACAATTTCGTACCTTTGAAAGTTGTCTCACAATGCCCTACTACAAAAATGCGCCGAGGTAGGCAGCCATGCTGACAGAGAGACATTTCGAACATTCCATAAATAGCAGATTTTGCTCTCATTTACCGCGTTCAATGCACTTATTTGAATATTTATTGCCTCACTGCTTGGCTTCATAACTTTGATCGCCGCACTCCGGAGTTTGCGGCCAGCCTGGACAAACCACTCAATTATATGCTTGTATTTGCCAGTTACCACACCTAAAACTCCGCGTAATTTTGTGAACTCTGGAAATAAAATATCCGTTCAAACACGAAATAAATTTAGTTGTTCTTTTTTTCTCCACGCTAATTCGAACTCACGAGATCTGATTGCTGAGTGCTGCCATAGCTTTTTTACTTACCGACACCAGCGTTCATAGACGTTCATATGTAAACGCACACTAGCGCGCTTACTCGCGGCATCTCACTGACAGGCTCAGGGTTGTTCCTTAGCCTGTCCATTCGCATCGGCAGTTACACCGCCACTAACGCCATTAAAATGAGTGTATAAGTCGGTGCACTATTGAGAGAGTGCGCCGCCCATTTGCAGCAACATAAGACAAGGAGAATGGTGTAAAAGCAGCACACGCTGTGCCAACTTCCTTATAAGTTCTAACATTATCAAAATATCACGTTCCGTAATAGTAGACGTGCTGTAATTTAATATCTATAGTCTGCCAGTCACATATTTAAATGTCAGTTTACTGAGCGCACATGCCGGCCATCAATCGGCAAAGCAGATGAAGCGGACTCACACTTACCCAAAAGATATTCTTATTGCTTCGCTCTCACTCGGACACAGAGTCACTTGAATTCTTCTCAGGCGGGCTCACTCAGACTCAGGATAACTGGTCAGTCTGAGTGAGTCAGATCGCGGGGGAGTTTACCGACCGATGGTTTCAACAACGACCCGAGAGGTACCAAAGTGAGGCAACGATGGATTCGGGTGTTTAGCGAGGCTGCATTAGTTAACGCTGTCTGTGGGTACGGAGCGAAGCTGCTCCCAATGTTTATTTGGTCTATGTTACTATGCAGTAAGCAAAAGAATGCTGGCGCAGATGACGAACACTCCACGACAGTAATCCAGTTTAGTAGAGGTTCGCACGCGACGTCTGTGGTCGAGGTCCGCAGCTAGATTTGTCAACTGAGAATACACAAATGAGAACCGCGCTTAGAAAATGACGCCTGAATAGGCCGACAGAAGCGGTGCAGGGCAAAGGGTCTGAAAACTGGCCATAATATTTTTTTAGACGTTGATAGAAATGAGCATAAATTATAGTGATAGAAGCGAGCGCACTATTGTCGCTTTAATGAGAAATTATAATATTCAATTGCCAAAGAGTCTCAAGATCCAGTAGTTGGCACGTGCTGACGGTGATGCCTTGGTACTTCCCATGTAGTAGGTCAGGTTAGGTTACGTAAGTCGACTCGTATTGCGTGCCGCATACCCATTCCTTGAATTTGCAGTTAAATTTGCTTTTGCTCATCATATTATGCGTATTACGATGTAATAAAGTCCAGGCTAACGAGCGGTGCTCGCGTTCCTCAACGCGTGGCGACGCACTTGATTTATTTGGTACGCGTGCGAAATTTTGAGCACGGATGCAAACTGAAATCCTTTGTTCCTGGTGGCAGAGTTCTTCCAGAGACGACATGCTTTGAAAACCAAAAGCACAGTAGTGACTACGGCAACACGCTGAACTATGTATCACGCGTACAAGCGTCGTTATACTTCAGAGATGTTAACTTGGCTTGGCTAAAAACAGTTTGTTAATCACCACATACGTCCTACAGCAATCTTCGAAAGCACGTGCCTCTTATTGTAGAAATATTTTATCGCTTCGGAAAACGCGAATCGCAGCAACATCGGCCTCACAAACCAAATACTTTCTCACAGCTACGATCGCATATTGTGGTCAGCCTTCCGCCATGCAATGTTTGCGTATAATCTGTATCACGCTCACCCATTACCGCTTCCAGCATGCTTTCAGGGAACGACTACATCCTCAATGCAGATCGCAAAATTCAGATAAAAACAATGTTCCATAGCGTTTTCCGCGTTACCAATGCATGATTCTATATAGAGATTCATACAATAATTGCTAGCTGGAACCCTGGCGCGAGTGTCTATGCGACTGGAACGGGGGCGGTTCAGCCAGCATGGGAATTATGCATGGAGGAAGGAATAAGACAGCACTATACGTCCCGCAGGCATCCTTGGCAAGCGAGCGCTCCTCGAGGCCCGTACACTTGCACAGTGGTGGCCCAGCGCGTGACCTCTTGCGACAAGATTACGTAGCAAGAATCGAGATTTGCTGAGACGTTTGTTTCCCAGTAGCGTTTGTGTGGTGCGCGTTTGTTCGGCTGCCCTTCAGTTTTGTGCCTGCAGAGCAGAAACGCTAAAACCAACCGCGCACTTTGATGTGCGATCACGTGTTGGGTCACCAGGTTTGGCTTCAATCGTGTAGCGCGATGCTCCCTGCTAACGCTTTCCTTCCTCAATAGAGTTAAGGTATACCTAAACTTCGTCCTGCTGGCTTCAAACAGCTTCGTGACTTTATAAACTGGTAATTTTTCACAAAGTACGGCGTAATAGATAATCGAAAAAACATTATTAAAATTGTCCGACGGCCGGATTCGAACACAGCACCACTAGTATATAAGCTTGATATTGAAACCATTACGTCATGGATTCACGCAGGTACAAGTGACATAAAATGCCCTTATGAATGTATCGCGGGCAAGCCAGCGCCTTGAGACTCTTGGTGCGTTTCGATTTGACCGCCTCGACAAGCTGAAGCGTTGCAATTAGTAGCGATTATGCGCGTTGGCAGCGTCTTCTGCACTTAGAAAAGTAGGTATTACGCTGTAATTTATGAGAGTGAAGGCACACAAAACGTAATAAACAAAGCTACAACAACGTCTGAATACACAAGCACCTATACCAAATAACTCCATATACTTCGCACCATTGCAATGGTGGCTGAACGATCGCAGAACCAGAGTTTCCTCTAGTAAATATTGCAGGAAATTTTATGTAATTCGACACTCGGACCGGTAAGCTTTACACGGCACTAAACAAAGGAATGGGGAGCCTGAATATTGCTTGTCAGTGCCTTTAAGTGAAACGAAACGGAACGAGCCACGAAGCATAATGTGCCTTTAACAGTGCAGAAGGCGAGCAGACAACGCAGGCGCGAAGAAAAGCCGCTTCGATTTGAGCACGCCCGCCTAGTTCTCCTTCGCTCTCAATTTCGTTATGAGATCGAGAGAGGGCACGCAGTGTCAGCCGCCGACACAACTGCCCCTGTTGTCCCCTGGCGGGTGGATTGCCCCGACTCGAGCGCGCCCACCGTCGAAACGCGGCAGAGAGGCCGGGCTCGGGTCTGTATCGCCGCGTCTCATTGCGCGCTCGGGTCACGCAGCATGCGGAGCCCGCTTTGAGCCTGCAGTGCGTGAGCTTAGGGAAGCCCATGTTCACCGGCTCCTTAATGGAGCGAAAGAGCGACGCTCCTGCTCCGTGTGCAGTGAACGCAACCGCGGATCTTTGTTATGTGACCGCCGCGGAATAATTCGTCGCGCGAAAAAACAACGCTTGATTTGTCTGCGTATTGCCCGCTGCAGCTGTATATTTGTTGTGAAGAACCACGTGCTTTAAGATACGGAACCTCGGTTGAGGGCTGGAACTGATTCGACTGTTCTGCATTGAGACATATCTGAAGCGTTTTTGTGGTGGAGTTGTCGTGGACTGTGCTTTCCTTTGCCGTGCGCTTAAAGCAGCCGCGGCCTCGGAATTCCAGCTCTGCAAAGCGACAGTCTTGGAAACTACGGATTTCGAAAGCCAAATTTGTTGTGCGCCATTGTGAAACACGAAGTTATTTATTGTGGCCGTGTCCGCTCGTGTGCTTCCCTGTGCACTAGAGGATGGTGTCTTACGGATACACCTCCGTGGAACAAGCACCCAAGATACAGCGGTTTCTTTTCACAGCAGCACACCCAAGGTATGGCTGTTTATTCTCGTTCGCCGTACCACGGGATGCTTGTGACACATACTGGCACTTTATTTTTCAAGATCAGCTGTGTATTGTTGTAGATATCGCACTGGTAATATTCAGGAGACATTCAAATATACGTGAGCATAAAACTGAAGCGATCGGCTACCTCTTTCCTCCACGATATAGTTGTGGAAGCCGAACTGAAGACTTATAAGGAAAAAAAAATAGGTTCATGTACATTCCATACGTATTATGTCCTCGACAAGGTCATTTTCGACACTCCCAATTTAACACAAATGAAATGCTCTTGTTGAAAACTGACTTAATTTGTCTGATCCTCGTCCATTGTTTACTATTTCCGCGTATGTTGTCAGTTAATTCTTCTCCCGTATTCTGATGATATTATATTACATTGCAAAAGTTATGGCAATTACGTGCCTGATGGCTTCTGTTCACATTTTGTTTACCACAATTGTCAACTAAACCAATATATCACCGACAAAAATTCGCTAGTGCAAAAAAAAAGAAGAAAGAAAGAAAACTGAATCCTGCAGCAAGCACAAGGTCCTAGTTTCGCGGTCTATTCGCTTTAGGTTGCTAGTCAAAAAATTATTGAAACATTAAAATAGGACAGGAAACGAAGCTTGTTGGATGAACTCTTTTGTTGGCTTACTGTGTTATTGAGAAGTTGTTATGATGAGTAACGAATATCTACATGGTTCAGCACACCGTCTTCTAGAAGAAAATTAGTTTGCAAATGAAGTGAAGAAGATCGTTGCAAAAGACCAGCGTATCGGGGTTACTTCTCCGGAATTTATGCTGTCATAGTGGGCACAAAACGTTCTTGCGCCCTTGGGAAGAGGTCAGACTGATACAAAACCTTTAGATACACAATATTTCATCAAAGCGCGTTTCGAGACACTTGCAGGTAGAGTTTCTAATTTCGCTTAAATCATAGTTGCAGAAATTGCTAGCTGTCCCACGCTAAGCAGCCGTCTCCTGAAAGAGAAACGGGAATGACGGAAAGAAAAAGGAAGAGCCGACCAAATTCAAGCTGTTGGTGTAAAGTTCAACAGCAGTAAAGGCGCGTTTAAAGGGAGAGACGCACGGCAGATTTCAGGAACTCAACTTAGACGATATATTGCAGGGTCGCGGAAGACCGAGTTGATGATGAAGGCAATCGCTCAGGGGAAATTACGCCAGAAACCGCAGCACGCCACCCGTTAGCCGTAAACTAGGCGTTTCGCTCACGAGTTCATTTATTCTCAGTGAAGATTGGTCTGCGCGCGAGAGGTTTAGTGGCACACAGAGAAAGAAAGCCGGCGAGGAAAACAGATCAGCAAGCTTCTAATTAGTGGACCAGTATTCGGCGTAGCAACGAATGACCCAGATCGGTCGGTGAAATGTATAGAGAAAAGCGTCCGCCTCGGTAATTTGTTACCTGCAGTTGTTGGTAGAGTTCGTCTTGCTCTCTACGGCAGTTGCAGTTTTACTCTCATTGTTCTGCCATCTGTGCTTCCGATATTTCGCAAGGATCCTCTCTAACGTTTCCTCCTGAAACTACCAAGAGTTTAGCTTCCGGCTTTGGTTTGTGTTAAGCTTGCCGTTTTCTTGATTCTTCATCGCTTCGGGATGCCCCCTTTTCATCCGTCAAGCTTATCTCAGCTTTAATATTTACTGTAAGGACATATTGTGTTTCAAAGTGTAGCCGCCGAGTAATCGTTGAAAATCAATTACGCACTGAAAGATATTTAGAGAATGGCGAAGCAAGTTCTGAAAGGCATGGTTACTTTGCTTTGTTGACGCTATTCGCTCAGCTATATTTGCAAAGCGTGTGGCGCTCAAACAGAAACTAGATTTCCTACTGAAGATGCCACGTTCCTTATCACTGCTTCTTGGTCATCATCATCACGCCTAAATTACGAGTGCAACACCTTAAATTTGTCTTCTAGGAGAGCTATATGTGCATACTTTAGTTTCGCATTCAGAAACTTAACACTCTAAAGGAAACGTTGCCTTTACGCAAATTGTGTCCGTTGACTCATTGCAACCATTGCTGGAATACCTGCAAAGCGGGAGGGGTTTCTCCCTGTTACGGAACCTATCGCTGTGCGCCCTTGCACACCCACTGAGAAAAGTTTTTTTTACAGATAAAGGAAAGTTTCTATACCTCGCTGCGTAAGTATAAAGCGTACTGTTATTAAAGACATATTCGATCTTTGTTTTGCGGAATATGGGCTTGAGTCAAGAAATACAACTGATTTATGCGCTTTCAAGAATACATTACGTTCTTACATTCCTGCTTGCTGATTTCAAAGAAAACAACTGCGGCTAGCTAAACCGCGCCCTTCTTGTGGGAGCGATGGGCTTGCCGTGGTGCCAATGCTGCGCAAGGAGTTCATAGTGTTTGAATCGCCGTTGAATCAGGCGTACCTCAACGGGTCCAGGTAGTATAAGCAAATAACAATCCATCCTCTCAGGTTCTTATTTCGCTGGCCGTTAGCATTCGTGTCGCTACAGGTTTGTCGCTGTTCCTATTGTCCAAAAGCTACCGAGCTGTGTGAAGTATACATATAACTATTTTATCGGGCGTGTTTGTATTCTAATCCACAAAATAGTTCCCCTGGAGTCAAACGGCCTTCTGAATATTTGCCGTTCCATAGACTTCTCCAAGCCTTGGTTTATATATACTGGTCACATTCCTAAACTTTCGATGCGCTATATTTTTGGAAGAACAGAGCAATGTGTCTTCTACTCTAATGATATCATAACGGAAAGGGCATTACTCCGTCATTTCAATAGGAAGTTAGGCAGGAAATTCTGGAAATATATTTATTAGCTCTCCATGGTACCGGCTGGTTAGAGCAGGATAGCAGTTCTAACGTTGTTGCAGTATTCACTTGAGTGAGCAGTCGTGCTAGTGCATCATCGAATAGGTTTCAGTTTCAGTTTATTATACTTTAAATACATTGCACTGGTAAGATACAATATACAGACGAGGGTCCCAAAGTCAAAGAGTGCAACGGGACCCCCGACTGTGCGCTAAGATGTTTGCGTGGACGGCGACAATCAGTGCAGCACAGGCCTAGGTGCTATGATGCAATGTGTTATTACGAAGCCTTCCTCATCTTCGGTTCCTTTAAGGGCATTGTTGAAATTCCTGTTTCGAGTGTGGTGGTAGCGTCGTCTGCTAGACGGGGCGGACCACGTAAGCAAGCGAGGAGAAGTAGCTCAGGAGCGTGCGTGCCACGCAGCGATATTGGTGAATGCATGCACGAACACATTAATTGAAAGGGCTGGCAGTTTGGCCTAGCTTCACCCTTAAGACGAGCTGACGCCGTCACTCTCTCTGTTCTCAAGGCTTTTCCGTCCCCGACGATGAAGCCTCCTACTTCTCCCGAAAAGGTGCTTGCCTTTACAGGTACAGCAGGCGAACACTTGTGCCGTAGCAGGCGTCTCATTTTGGCTGCGGACATTTGTATTTAGTCTTGCAATTTAATCGGAGTTTCCTCACTTGCATTAGTTGCTTGGTTAGGAGTCTGCAATAGCGTGTTTGAGGAAAAAGCAAGAAGTGAAGCCGATGAACAATTCATCAGTCCACCCTGTGTTGGCCGCGTAGTTGTACGGTGCAGACCGTCTATAGCCGTCAAGCTCAGACAGCGCAGACGCAGCCTTTTCGAACGCAGGAACGAAGCGTTAAACGCTGTCGCTACTCATGCGAGCGAGAATGGGACAGCCGTTGGCTGGAGCACTTGAGAGGTCGGCGCACCCCGATTTCCCATGGCGCCACGCGCGCGACCGTCTGAGGCCGCCTAAACGCTGTCGTTTTCGGAAGGGTCGAAAGAAGTTGGAGAATCAAGCTGCCGCTAAAACGAAGTCGTGTTTACTGTTCGTTTAGGTTTAAGGAGCAAACAAAAAAATTGAAAGAAAAGGAAGTTGCTGGCGCAAGACTGTTTTTCAGATCCTGTGAACGTCTTCTTCCGTGCTACCTCAATCCTGGTGCTGCTAGCGTTGAATGGACGGTCTGTTTCTGAATCTCGGTAAGGCAGATAGCGTCCGCAAGTTTATTTGCTTTCTTTTATTACGCCCATGCATATGTGTTCTTGGCGGGAAGCTTGCTACGAAAACGTAACAGCTTAAGAGAGACATTCGAAAGCGCTCTTTCTACAGTTAAAGCACACGCTATATTACTCGATAAGGTAAATTTTTCCAAAGGCCTCAAGTAAAATGATTGCCTGTCGCGACCTAGAGTGCGGCGTTGATTGCCCCACAAGGATATATGTCGTTGGAAGAATGTAGGAAAAATAAATTAAAGAGAAGTAACAGAGATTTAGTATCAAGCTTCAAAGACGCGATTCCTTTCTAGTTCGTTATTGGTATTGTATTGCACAAGGGTGCATACAGGAAATTTATAGACCCAGCGGTTTTGCGCGGAGCAAGGGCCCAGCTGTTACATCGATATTTCATGCCTTGTTGGCCAATATCTACAAAGTTCGAGCATGAGCATACGAAGGACATTACGCAATCTACTCCTAGTTTATGTCGGGCATCTTTTTGCGTACAGTATTCCCCACGTCGTAAAGTCCTTGCTGATGGGCATAACAAAAAGCTCACATAGAAGCTCAATATTGAGAAAAACTTGAAAGCTACATGCTAGTTCTCCAAATCCTTTGTAATATCGGCGTCCGAGTAAACGTACTACAATGTACCAAACGTGATGAAAACGCGAACCGAAGCAGATGAAAAAAAATATTGAAGATTATTCCGAATGCTGTGATACGGAGCGCTTGTTTGCAGTCTCAAAGCGCTCTCTCATGCCACGGGCATAGTTCAAACGAGCACAAAGCCCGCATTTCACAATAGTTCGGCGCTACGAAAATATTCCTAGGTTTCTACGAGGCTTTGAAAAGGGTCACCGATGGGAATGCACGCGTAGGAAAGAAAGATAATAAAGAAAAGGAGAAGCAGTTACGGGGGCGGGGGCGGGATGCCGTTGCCATTCACTTTGACGTGCGGGCCGGATCCATCCGGAAAGGAAACATTTTTTTTCCCCTCAGCGAGGCATTCCCTGTGCCTGTCTGTCGATAGACCGCTCGAGCCAGTTTTCTTCCGCGGCCGTGAGTTGGTGCCAGATGGAAGCAGCGAACAAATTGCGGCCTTTCTTCTCGTGTTTGCTCCACCTTGAAAAATAAAAAGAAGGTACAAATACACCGTCAGAAGTTGGATTTCAGTGGACGATAGCGAAAGCGCTGTAGACCGGTGCCGGCGTTCTCGCTGTGTATATCGACCGACGCTGGACTGCGCAAGCGAGATGATCGGCTTGCGCGATATAGCGGACCCTGCGCTCGGGGGCAGCGGACACGCGGTCGTGTATTAGAAGTCGTTTCGGTAGTTCGGGTATGTCCGAGCTTCGTACATGTTTGGCCGTGATTTCTGTCCCAGTTTCGTTCCCGCAGCAAAATATGAACAGAAGCCTTCAGGAGAGGTCATAAGTACGTTGTCTCTTGATAGCGTACTCCTAAATCCCGTTTTCAGGATAAATTTCCGCTACCGTTCGCGCACTACCGGCGTACATCCTTTAGTTTATGCTCATTTAAAGAATAAACTTGAAGAGACTAAAGTGTTGTGCCAGACGTGTTTACGGGCCAAAGAATTTGCAAAGTGTGATTTACACAGCAAGAAGGGGCGGCAGCTAACCGCGAATCCGACTTTAACGAAGGAGGGTTCACTTGAAGTATAGCAAGTGCTTCTTTGGCGGAGGCGAAGCGTCCTATTCAAAGCACGAGGACTGCTTGTAGCTTGTAGAGCCTTTGCGGCCGAATTTGAGGTAGCAACCGTGTCAACGTAGCTGCCTCGTGCCGCGCCTTAAGATGTCACGCAGTGTTGGCGGTCAGCTGCAACAGAGTGGATTGCACAGGCGACCGAAAGCGGTGCTCATGGAAGGGTCACAGACGAGAGGGCGCAGCCGCCGGAAAGACGTTCTGCGTACACCAACATTCTTGCCCCGCCAGAAGACCCCGGACAAGCCCGGACACCCTCGGTGTTGGAAGATCGCCACTATTATTCTCGGTAAGTGAATTACGTTTCATTTCTCTAGTATAGGGAATCCCGATAACACGAGCCAAGCCAACCCTAGTTATATGTTTCTTCATAACATTTACCATTCATTTTAACACACACTACTCGAACAAACCTGTAGTAATCAAACTGACTTTAATACAAATACATTGTGAAAGGTCTTAGCCTGAATACTTATTTGTACATACGGTTATGTCATGCGCAGTCTGTATTCCTTCTCGGAGGTTTATAATGTACCATAAACGTTTCGTTGTTTTTAGAGCCCTTAACCGCTGTACAGTCGATATTCAGCTCTCATCGATTTCATTATCACACGCTGGTTGCGACAGGAGAATGCTTTGTGTGGTTTATTCTCCTTTACTGATATGAGTGACGTAATATACAACTTGTAACAAAACTTTCATCCTTTTTAGATATCTTTTTTTTCTGTGTGCCATAAGCATGCACGTTACAACGAAAAGAAGTTTGAACCCCATAAGCGGATCGAAAACCACACGGTGAATGATCGCGAATTCAGATAAGGGTAAAGTTTCTGTTCCCGCCGTAAACTTTCTAGAGATTGTGCGGTGTATGGTCCCTGCCCGTTCGGTGTGCGCCAGCAGAAAAACATGAAGAGGAAAAACATGCAGAGCCCGTATCCACAAAAAGTTCCCCTGCACAAGTTTTCTCTGTAGTTGGGTAACGCTGCGGCGATACTGTCGTTATCATTCCGATCATATAACGAGCCCCGAGCGCCCGTACCCCGGCCCATGTGCAAACTGTCTTACGCAAGAGTATTGCGAATACGTGCCTTTAGTTTTGCTTTCACCGCAGAAGGCCTAGTCCTGCGACGGGGAAGATATTCGTGAGACAAGATTCGCCGGAACAAGGACAAAAAGAAATTATCCACCGTCCTGTTGAATCTCCCTCGAACTAAAATAAAGTGCAAAGGAAAGCCTTCTAGCACTCCTGCTGGGCGTCGTTCCTTATCGGTGCAGTTATTCGGGCACCGCCCGGCGAATTTGCCAGCCTATATTGCAGCATACAACGAACTAGCCATTCTTTTCTTGCTCTCTTTCTTGTTCTGTTTTTTTAATACATTATCGGGACCAATGCGCGCAACTTCCGAATAGCATGGGTGTTAGAATATATAAAATGCACTTTCTGTTAGGTTGGCAAACACTGAGAACTATTTCGAGGTATACCTTGGAAACGAAGCTATACACTACATCTGATTTTCAGCGAGATTCGGCAGTTTATTAGTTGGATTGCCGAAATGAAGAAACTTGTATTTATTTGGCTAACCCTATTTTTGTGGTAACCGCGTTTCGCTGAGAGGGAACTTGGGCCTGTGATAAACTGATGTAGACTGATTGTGTTCCTTCCTTCGGGTATTTTAGAGTTAGGCTAAACGCTACAAAAAGAAAAGTGCAGATTCATGCGCATGCTGGAATCTATTCAAAGCGAAGCTTTCGTGAGACACCTATGAAATGCTATAAGTTTGCACATTTTGACCTGCCTCGGGTGCGTAAAGAAAACTTGAGCGTGCAAGTTGTCTCGCGTACAACGCAATGTGACAAAGCTCATACACAGTTGTATTTTTCAATTTTTTCTTATCTATTTTAAATGTACCAGCCGCTTCTTGGCCAGTTCATCATTGTATCTATGCGTCATAGCGTGGACATCATAATAGTTATCAACACGCGGCAATCACTTCAAACAAATAGTTGCGGTTGGCACGATATCAATATTTTCAACCTCCTTGTAGGTTAAGTACATCCACTTGCTTGGCCAATTCCCCGTTGTGGATGTATGTTAATGTGTGTTAATAATCTTCATCATGATCAACATGCACACAGGCTTCTTGTCTGATTTCCAATCATGGGTACATGCCACAGTAAGGTAATCGCACTTACTCAAAGAGCTAGTTAGCGTTGGCAAGAAAAAAAGTGCCGCTGTGGTGTACTGGGCCGCTATTCTGTAGCGATGCCTTACGCCTTATTCTATGCTATTCTTATCATCCACCACACACGGCCGTCCGATCCCGTTGATAATGTGGGCAGACCATCGCTCTGACCACTGGCCAAGCGCGAAAAGCGTGAAAAAGCATAGAATCGGAAAAGGCATCGCTACAAAATACTGGCCCTGGTTAGAGAATCGGTCTGCCGCATGGGGGGCTGATGTTCGAAACCCGCCACTGGACGCGCTTTTTTTTCTGTTTCTTTAAATGAATGAGAATCCACTTGGCAAAAACTCTACCAGTGACCCACCGACAAAGGCGAAACCATAGAATGGCAGCCCAAGAAGCTTCACATTAGAAATCCGTTGCGCGAAATGTGACAAGGCGCACAGGGTGTTTTGTCACACCGGGACAGGTGAGCGCAAAAATGCAATCACATGCGCTTTATTACTTCTTAAAGGAGACACGACAACGCCTGATTTCATTGGAGCATAATCTCGTTGGTTAAAGGGTGTACAACTGTTACTTGGACGAAGCATTGCTTCGGCGAATTGCGGCGATGGGATAGGTCACAGGTGAGCACCCCCTCCCCAGGTATGTGCCACGGGCATGAGACCCGCGCACACATGATTCGGCAATAAGAATGGCATTGGTAAGTGCTTATTCTTATCTAGTCTTCTTGGGGGGATCTGCAAGGAGACGCGAGGGTTATGTGGCCTCAAATATATTCAAATGATAGCGCTGCATCCGCCTCGAGCGGATGCAGCTTGATGGATAGCCATTCAAGCTGCTATGGCAATCCATCGCGGCATCGCCTCTAGATGGCGTCGCATGACCAGACGGAAGCGCGAGAGAGAAAGTCGGGCTAAGGAACGCGCCTTACGCACGACGCCACTCCATGCGCCTCGTTCCGTCAGCTGTGTTATCGTCTCCATGTCTCGTCCGAACAAGCCGCATTGCGCTCAACAATTCGGAGAATTCAAGCGCGACCACACGGTGACGGTGAGCGGCTTCGGCGCGGTGGTGTTTGCCACTCGCGGCCGCTATGTGGCGCTGCCGGCACATGCCCGCGCTCCTGGCTTGGAGCACGTGCGGGTGATCTACCACCAGCGCCGCGCAGCTCATTGAATTAGTATTAACTCCATCGCGCCATTGAAACGGACAGAGAACATTCACAACAGTAAACACAGCTTATCAACCTTACCATAACAAATTAAATACCTATCAAAAGAAAGATTATTAATGTAAATAACCTGGCCAATCATCTCCGAAGGAAGAATGCCCCGTAAATTTTCATTTTGCACTGATGCCATCTCGACAGACCACACGTTAGCCAGCGTAACTGCCACCATAACGTTGCCGTGATAGCTATCTACGCATGTAACAGATCAGATCCTATCGATTTCTTACCTGCTTTTTTTTAGTGGACGATGATAATGATAATTTGTTGGTATCTCATTTGAAAGGGGGTTGTAAGTAGTAGTTACCAAGTCTGCTTTAGTTAATGAGGCATGCTATACGTGGTTTTTTATTCTATCATTTTTTATGCGTCGCCGTAATCTTTCTTTTTTTCTGCCTCAAAACTTCTGTATATACCTTGTACTCCCACCTATGCTTGTACGGGATCTGATCGTATCAATCTCTCCCCTGACTTATTCCGGCAATACTTTAAACGTGTCTAGTTTATCCCGACTAGTGACCGGCGCATGCTTCCATCCACTCTAAAGCCTAGCGCTTGTGGCAGGTGCGCATTGTCTAAAGCCTCGCTGGGTGAATACCTTCGCATTTCTTTAGTCTGTGCCGAGTGATCTCCAAATTGTTGCTTCATCAGAGAGTGCAGCAGACTAGAAAGTCGATGACAGTGTCGCCTCTCGAGAGATGAAGTCAGTGGCCCTTACGCACACTCCGCGACAATTCTTGTGCATCTTGGGGCCATGCTCAATTAAGCGCTAGCGGTGTGCTTTGGTCGTTTGAGTGGAGGAAGAAGCTTTGAGTCGAGCATCATTTCTGAATACGTGGGTAATTCCTAACACCTGTTCACATCGAAAAATTTGACAAGAGAGTTTGATGGTGAAAGCTGTGAATGTTTATGTCGTACAGTTTTCGTGTCATCGTGTCTCGTTGCCAGAAAAATTCGTTAAAAAAATAAAAATAAATATATATCCTCACCAACTATTTCATCGAGACCCTGAAAAGATAAGGATGAGAGCCCTTGGACAAAGACATATTTAATTCGGTCGCTACTGTGCACACATCGCGAAAGAATGCACCAAATCTAGCAATTGTTTTTTATTGGTTCAAGCAAACATATGCCCAAAGAAAAAGCCAGTACGAATACTATTGCACTTGCTGGCTTCCGTGGAAGGCGCCGAAAAATTTATTTTGAAAAATAACGAACAAGGAATGGCACGTTTGCTGAACAGCAGTAATATTAAAAACTTCCCTAACGAACTTCGAAATTGAAAAGTTAGCTGATGTGTGTTTGCACTAAAATACAGCGATACCACCGCTTTGACGAATGTCCATATAACTTGACTCCTACGACTCTCCACGCTGCCGCACCGCAATCGACCCTGGTTGGCAGTTCATTCAGGACTTATTTTCAAATTTAAAATACCGATCGCAAAATCACTTCCCTGCATAACATTGAATATGGACCACTTTTTCTTTCTGATACAGACGTAAGCTTTAGTTGCAGAGGGATAGCGCATCTACCATGTCTGTGCGAAAACAGAACAGCGCCTGGGTCTTGATACGGCAAATTATTCACGACGAGCGATTTGCTGGCGTGGTTTAGTGGTAAAGTAGGGTTAACGATCGATCGTGTCCTGGTGGAACAGTTTCTATTTCTACTTCTTTTTCTGAATCTTTATTGCACTAAAACGCCCTCTGTCTCCTGTATTAAAAAAAGCATACCCAGTGCCCAGGGACCACGTATTTCGCGCTCTCGAATTGCTTTCCGCACCAGCGCCCATTGCCTCTCTGTTTGCCCCGCCTGCCTTGCGCCCAACATCCAGCGCGCGACACTGGACCAATAATGCGACATGGCACTGCACAGCGTACACTGGGTTTTGTAATAGGGCAATCGGAACCTCCAAAATATTCAGGCGGAACTCTAAAGGAGTGTCGTTCCTTCCACTCGTCTTCTTGCAGACCGACATTGAAAACAGCAATATTTAAGATGTGCCGGACACCATTTTAGTAAAAGTTTTCTGCTCGTTCCGCACTGGTGGGTAGCAATAGAGTTTCTGATATATTTTGTGGACATTACCCACTGCGTTGTTGCGAAAGTCACATCCACCACAGTTGTGCACAAGAACATGGTGCTCTGAATATTGGATATACTTGTCGATATATTATGATTCGTGGTGTCACCTGCACCGCAACATTTGAAAAAAAAAAAGAAAGAAAAGAAAATCGCCTGTCGTGAAACCGAACTAAAATGTGAGGGTGAAGCCGAACTTGTGTTTCCGTGCTTTAGTATGGACGAGCCCACTTGTCCTCTGTAGAAGTGTCACATATCTTGAAGAGTAGCCTTGCTCGTCCTAGGTAAGGAAATTGTTCAGGGTTCACTCTCTTGTCAGCCGATGCTCCTAATTTCAAATATTTCTACAAACGTTGTTTAGAACGTCCTTTCTTTTAAGTGATAAACTGCAGCCATTGATTTTTATATTTTAATTCGGTTTGTTGACTTTCCAAGCGATCCCACTTAAGCAGACTCTACAAGAAACTACAAGCGTAGTAATGATTACTGTCCGCGTACAAGTGTAAGGCGCCGGAAACAATAATCTGCAATATTCAGGTGGCTTAGATGCTGCATTCGTGCTTCTTGTAGATTTGCATGTTTATAGCTGTACCTTTTCTTAAAGAGGCACACAGCTACTTTTTCTTTCTTTTCTAAAGAAAAATGTTGTAACACTACACGAAAAATATTCTCTTCTACAATCACACCTAAACATAGGAAACAATGCGCCGTGGTTGCTCAGTGGCTATAGTGTTGGGCTGCTGAGCACGAGGTCGCGGAATTGAATCCCGGCCACGGCGGCCGCATTTCGATGGGGGCGAAATGCGAAAACACCCGCGTACTTAGGTTTAGCTGCACGTTAAAGAACCCCACGTGGTCGAAAGTTCTGGAGTCCTCCACTACAGCGTGCCTCATAATCACAAAGTGGTTTTGGCACGTAAAAACCCATAATAATAAAGAAACATAGGAAGAGGCAGTAGTAATTACAAATGATCTTTGCTCTCGAGAAGATTTTGTGACAAGGGTACCCCAAGGGAGCATATTAGACCGATATTATTTAACATACATAAAAATTATATTGTAAAGGTTAGTAACAATGCACATTTCGTTATTGTTGCCGACTACTCAAGTATATTTGTCCAAGCACACGATATTCATGAGCTCTCGCTTAGCTAACACAACGATTCAAAAATGCACACACGTAGTATAGCAAACTCACTTGAAACTATTACGAGAAAAAGAAAATCAGTTTTATTCCTATCTTTCCAAAAACAGTTAAACATTAGCTTTATCTGTATCTAGAGAGTGAAAAGTTGGCTCTTGTGCGTGAGGTTAACACACTAGGAATAATCTTCGCCGAACACTTAAGATGAGACACTCCTGTACAGCGCCTGTTTGCCAGTCTAACACGAGCGTATGGTGTGCTTTCTATGCTTCGTCATGTTCTGACAGAAAATAATAAATTATTGCTTTGTACTGCTACCCTTGCATATCAAATTAATTATTGTACTCTTATATGGGAACTGCTTCATGCAGGAACATTCAAAAGACCTGTACTCTAAGAAAAGAAAGCTGCATCGTATAGACAAGTGTCTTAAGCAAAATGAAAAATAAGTTCTTGCAATATGCGCCTTAACATGACTATTCGACATGCCTGATACACTCAGAAATAGAAGCACTTGGCTAACTCCCTCTTCAAGAATATGTCACGGAAGAAACAGGTTAAAATTGCGCATAGCTACTCTTTTAGTTAACCTGAATATTGACAATGTAGACATATATAACTAATCCAGAGAGAAATGGAAGACCTATTTACTAACCGCTGGTGCTCTTAAACACCTATCAACCATTTGTTTATTTGTAACTTAGAATAGATAATTAATCGGATTGAAATATTTATGTTTTGCTGCTATTAGGTTTCCTTAAAGATAGTTACTCTTAAAGCGCCTGTAATTAGGTTTCAAAGTATTTTCTGCGATGAGCATTGCGTGTTGTGAAGGCTACTGCTCATGGTACAGTCTTCAATGGTGTATTATAAATAGCAGTGTCCTACATGTTTCAGAATATTTTATATATGCTTTCCACATCTCTTTCCTGTGTTACGTTACTATTTGAAATGTGTAAACATTTTTGTGTCAGTCACTCAAATGTATTTTTCTATGTTTCTAGTTTTTTATCGAGTAATCGGGCAAGTGCCCAGCCAATCTGGGGCTGCATTCACAAAGCTTTTCGTTCGTAAGTGCTGTTTTTCATTGGCTCATCGCCTTCGCTAATCATATGTCCTATATCATTACTGGCTGGCATCAATGCTTTTATCGTAAGAACTTTTTGTGAATACGGGCCCTCTATCTTAGCCGCTTTTTGTACTTGTTCTAGCATTCTTCTATTCTTGTACGAAAAAAAGGCTGAAATAAATTGATTTGACTTGACGGTGCTTAATACGCGACTTAGTTATGTAATTTATTGAAGCGCTGGTGAGATACTCTCTTCCAACAACAACAAAAAAAAAAGAAAAACGCAATGGCGTTCTTAGCACGGGCTTGACGAAATGTTGTCTCAGCCTGTTCGGCGTTCGTCATGAGAACGACGGTTTATGACTTATATATTGTCAGACGGCGTCTACTTGATCGTCTAACTTCATGCATCAACATGATACAAAGTGTGAATGAACGTACGCGTTATACCCTGTAGTTAATCAGCGTCAGAAAGGCAGTCAGCAAACAAATTTGTTGTACAACAGCAGTCAGTCACACGACGCTGCAGTCTTGTCGAACTTAGGAACCTTTCATTCTTTTCTCGCATCTATTCCACGGATATTATAACGTACAATGAGCCCTAACGTTGTAATATGTGTTCTGGCGGTGATATTATATGAAAAAAGAAAAAGAAACTGATTTTATTATGCGACTGATTTTAGTGTACAATACAACACGACGTCACGTAACGCAATGTAATATTCGCTGTGTTGCAAAACAAACGTTCCTGTCGGTACCAGGGGTCTTTTAGCGTGCGTCAAATAAAACGTCCTGCGTCCTTACAACGACAATAATTTTCGTAAAGCGTATCTTTTCGAAGCACCAAGATCGCGCAAAACCAGAACACGCACAAATACCACAATTTTTGGGACGTTGTTAGCGTTGCGTTGAGAATGCTCTTGTAAACACGGCTTGCATTCGCAACACTTCAAAGGAGGATTCCAAATGCACGTTTCAGCTGAGCCAGTTCTCTCTGGCGAAGCGTAATAAAAGCGTAGAAAAGAGCGATACACTAAGACCATAAGGGCGCGTTCCCCGGGTAGCAGCAAACTTATAAATGTGAAATGCTGAAGCATATATAAGTTTGCTGCTACGGAACGGCCTAGAGAGGAGGAGATGCTACTCAGTTTCTCTTCCAGTTTCTCCCATAACTTTTGACTTGGAGATCACACGGCTAACATTAGGAGAACGCGAAAGACATCTAGCTGCTGCAAACCATTTGCGTTGAAAAAAAGTGCCGCGGCGTTTGCTTCCATTAGGGCGCCCGACCTCACTGTGCTACTAACGGCGCGTGCGATTAATGTCAGCGGGTTCACTGCATTGCACATCGTGTTGCTTCCAGCAACGCCGTGTGCTCTCCATTCGAGAGCTCTTCATTTATTCTCGCTTTTACTTTTAGCGGCTGTGCTAATAAACGCTTGCCGTATGTGTTGTTTCGCTTTTTTTTAAATTCTGTAAACGGGGTAACGGAAGAGAGCATGCAATATAAAGAGAAGCTGCACGCGATCAGCACCCAACGTTCTCTTAGTTTAGTGATGCATCGCTTCACTTCACAGCACTGAGCTTCGAATCAGCTTCACTGTGATGCGGCGTAATGGATGGTGCGCTGTTCGGTCGATTGCTTCGTAACGCGAAATAGCAACTTGCAAGCGTCTCCGGTGGGTTCAGTTAGGTATATTTATACTAGCGTAGGATTATGCTAATCTCATGCATAACTTACCTAGCGAAACTGGCAGTAACAATTGTGCAACATATAAGGGTGCCATGTGGAGCTGCAAGGGTCACCAAGAGGTCCTTTTTAAGTATATATTGTCACTGGCTGCCCTCATCATCAATAAAGGTCATACAATAGCCTTGAAATCTGGCCGACTTTCTACCATATAATTAATCAATGAAGAGTAACTCCTGTAATGACGACGGAGAAATGCAGCTACCCTTTTTCACTGTTGGGCTCGGGTGGTAGGTGTATATGCCAGAGTTTGAATAAAGTTTTTTGTTCAGTGATGAGCACTGACTGCTTGGAGGAGCCTGCTGATTCGTTAGGCGCACATGTAAATTTCTTTCAGCCTCCAGGTGCAACACAACAGACACTATTTGCCGCGTTTATATCATTCCGAGATGGTATTGAGCTGGAAAGCGCTCTGAGCACTAGTCATACTACTTCCACGCACTTTGTCGTTGCACAATGTTAGTACACGATTTCACTAATCGACTGCGCAGGCTAAGCGGGAATGGCGTTGGGCTGTGCAACAGGAGACCCTGCTTTTATTCCAGGCTACGGCGGCCTCATTTCGATCGATGCGAATCCGAAAACATTGGTCTATACGGTACACGACAAAGAAACCCCGGTGGTCAGGATATTCCAGAGCCCGCTCAAAAATGACGCGCCTCGTAATCAGATCGTGGGTATTGTAGGTAAAACCACATAGTTTGTCTATATCTTCAGAATTCATTCTATGAACGCCTTTACGCTAGCCTGATTTCTTGCGGAAACATGATTAACCGAAGGAAGCGCGAAAGAGCGATGACGAGGAAGGAGAACCGCCATCACAAGCGCTTCCATTCCACTTCTCCGTCCGTGTTGTTTTGCTCTACCTTCAGTTTATCATGGAACCGTACTAAGCGCCTAAATGTCAACCTGACTTCTGGAAGCATTATTCAGCTGAAATATTATCATTTTTTCATGAGGGCCCGTGTTTCGTTTTTTTCTTTTTTGAGGCTTTGCGAACAACATTCGGAGCAAGATCACGCCTCGCGTTTCTTTTTCTACACATTCAACTGAAGATGCGCCAAAGCTTTCCACTCCGAGGTGAGCTTCTCAAACATGTTGGTTTCTTTAGCCGACGCAAGTCAGTATAATGGCGGAGAAAAAAAAATATACTCGCACCGCGTTGGGAGAAGGGAGTGAGCATAGAAAAGAAAAAAGTGGGACCTTACATTTCTGCCTAAGCGCGATATTTTTCCAGGGCAACGAAGAAGCCCACATGTCGAACTCTTTCGATGCACTCGTTCTTTGTAAAATGAAGGGCTTGGCCATTCGATCCTTCTTTGAAATAGTTTGCTCAATCCTCTATGTTTCTATGCTATGCTTCTCCAGCGGCAGCGTCTTTGGTTATTGAATAAATTAATTTGTCCTGTTCGTTTTATAGTGAAGCTGTATATGGCTAGAAACCCGGGAATATTTCGCGTCCGTCGACAGAACACTGTCGTCATCACTGGCTCATACCCCTGCAAGCACTAAGCATTCATATCCCTGTTAGCAAGTAAAAAATTATATAGCTCATACCCCCTAAGGCAGAGGCTACAAGCTCTCAGCAAAGGGAAGCGAATTGTGTGTGCGTTCTTTTGGAGTGACGCATACAATGTATAGAACAGCATACGTCTCAATAAAAAAAACCGAACCCAAAACAAGCATCCGAACCACATAATTGATAATGAGGCGCTCGGGATAGCAATGCGAAGCACGTAGTGCTCCACACATAACGTTTTGCTGTAAAGGTTACTTTTGCGGAAGCTGCTGCGGTGACGCCAGCTTGCGACGTCTGGAGCATACTTCCATCATGTACGTCCGTGGCCTTTCGTATATAAGGTTACCAGCCTAGCAACTGATTTGAATGTTGTAGCACCGCTATAGGTGGTGGCGTGCTGCCCAAATCAGAATTTCTCGCATTCCTAACATTACTCGGAAATAGCACTACTACCATTACTATAAAGTCAAGAAGCATTGCTTACCCCCTCAGCAGTTGTAGTGGTCGCAGTCAACAGCTTTGCTGGGCATCTACTTTCGCAGGGGTGGGATGGCGTCATTTTAAAATTATTTTTGCAATTTCATCTGCCCTTCCAACTTACATGCATGCTCTTCGAAGCAGACAATGCCAATGGCGCTTACCAAGCATTCGCGTGTCATTACCAAATAATGTATTCTGTGTAGCAAGGAGAAAAAAGTTTCAGGAGAATACTTAAGGTACTTGCAAAAGGGATCTTTACTTCCTAGCTGACAACAAGTCTCTCCAAGATCAAAGATCCCTGCTTTCACCAAAAGCTCCGTTACAACAGTAACAAAACATGTTCTACAGAGGAAGCAGTAGTATGTGTAAACTGCAAACGAAACCAATGCTTACCTGCCTTGCTTGAACACCTGAAGGATGTCCGAATGTGCAAATTCCTGAAAAAATCGCGTCGACGTTGAATTCTGCTGCACTTGTAAATGACCAAATCCTGCGCCAACTTTTCTTTTTCCCGCAGAAGCTTAACTGTGTTCGAAATGCCTCTTTCTCCGGCGCCGTCAGCCAGGTAAAAAAAAAAAACTCCCTAGACAACCGGATTATTTTTCTACGAAAGAAGGCACCGATACAGAGCAGCCTTGCGTGACCTAAGTTTCTCGGAGTATTAGTGGTTATCAGAAGAAACGTTTTATCCTTCCAAGAATGAGCCCCGCGTCAGCCACCACCGTGACGAACCTGCCTGAACCCCACAAGCACTAAGTAGGTAGATAAAGTACACGTAACCAAGAACCGCTGTCCTAAGTCAACCAAACAATATATGCCAGTTCTCTAGTATTGCTTCTCCGTCTAATGCTCTGCGGCCCGCGACTGCGTCCTCGTCTCACTTCACGTTCGTTCTCTTCGTCTAATGGACAAACACTTCTCCGCTCTGCGCGTATGACCTACTTTTCGCAACTTCTTCGTGTTTATAAGAAGTAAAACATCATGTACCCGCACATTCTCTCTAATCTATACCACAGTCGTTATATCTGCTGCTGTTGCGCCCATCATTTTCCGCTCTGCCGCTCACTGTGCAGCACATAGTTCGACCTTTTATTTTAGAACTCCAAAGGTTTCTGCCTTACAGTTTAGTGCTAGAAGTACACAAGGACTATATCTTCTTCAAGCCTTTGGGTAAGGTACTATTGATGTTCTGGCAGTGGTTTACTAAAACCCTACAACTTGTCTTTATTATCCGCCACCAGATCTTGTGTTTTGTGATTGAAGTCCACTGCGTGTGCAGAGCGTATCAAGAGAAGTTCTTTACTGAGTCGATAGGTTGGCCAGGAACCAAGAAGCCCTGTTACCTACCCAGATTGTTAACAGTTTCTTAGCTGCCTAGTAATTCTTTTCTCCGCTTGGACGTCGGCGCCTGATGTTCCACAAACTCACCTGAATCTGCTCTGGACAGGACGAGGTTATCTGAGACGCTCATAATTGTGAGTTATACACTATCAATCCATATTCGCAATTAGTCCCGCTCCGGCGTTTTAAGATACCTGAAAACTGAAGGGGCAACAATATGTAACCTCCCCCGTCTCTCTTGCAGGCTGTGATCTGTGCTATTTTGGGGAAGGATCCTGGTGGCTACGGAATATCTTGATTGCGTAGCTTCTCCATGGGTACTGGAATATGTTTTAATTCAAACGCGATTATGTAATCAGGGAAGGCAAGGCTTTGCACCATGAACAGTTCAGCTACTCACTGACCTAAATCACCTGCACACTGCAAGGAAACTACGGCATCGTTCTTAAATTCATAATTCATTATGTTTTTGCTACGACGTTATGATAACTCTTCGCCCTCCTATGGCTGTACACTGATAATGCCGCAGCGGTATCCTAAAATCTATTGAGTGGATTCTTGAAGACTTCATGCAGACTAAGGGCTTTAGTATAAACAATAATGGCCATCAAGCATGGTAGCACTTTTCATGCTAGCTTGCTCATTATAAATCAAAAAGGGTCATTTATTCAAAAAGCGTGCCTCAGCAGTTTAATTTTGTAAAGCAGAACATAAAAATGGCCATGCACTCAAGCTACACAAGTTGATTTTTTTTTAACATCTGGTTAGTTCATTCCCTAGCTCCCTCTTTCTCGGTAATGTTACATAATAAACGAGTTAATTTAATAGCATTAGTACATGAGAAAAATAGGCAGGTACACTTTCAGGAAGAAAGTGTAAGAATAAACACGTAAGCGCTCGTGATACACGATGCATTAGGGAAGAAAATGTTGGTAATACTGAAAAATGTCCGTATTGGACGTAAGGTGACAGCTGACAGCAAGAGCATGGCGTGGAATGTCTTTGAAATTTAATGCAACTCGAGCACAAATGAACACAGAAGTTGAGCGTGGTCTTGACCCAAAGTTTGATGGCGAGTCCATTTCAATATTCAGGTGGGTGGCGCGATAAATGACACTTGGTTTATTGAAGTAAAAAACTAAGCGTGCCTTTAGTACGGGGCTGCACAAGCGAGTTTAAAGTGCATTTTGCTTTAAAGGATGATGAACTTAGGGTATATTTTGCTACATTTATAAAAAATGAATAGACTAGTGAAGGTGAATGAATGTATCTATTAGCATGACTTTGAAAAGACTCAAGCCTGTTAGCAAGACAATTGGGATACGCGTGCCAGATAGGTGACGCATATTGGAATTTAGGCGTTGATGAGTGCTTGGAATTCCAGAAGTTAGTGCGGTATTTCCCTCACTTTCAAAGCTGACTTTGTGTGACACGATACTAAGAATATCCTGGCGGATGAATGGGGCAACTACTATTCCTCGTGCCATAATTTTTTGTGTGGTTACATACATTGCTGTATCCTTTGATCCCACAACCTTCGCATAGTGGGATCGTTCCCCACCTGCAGCAAGTTTTTTTTTTTTCATCCACTTTCATTTCCATTAATTGATGGTTTCTTTATTTCATTTACTAAACATAAGTAATTTCCCCTACGTTGTCCTTGGTGTCGGTGTCTGTTGGCTTCTTATGATGTGACTAATAAAAATCGGGCCCCCGGTTAACCCTCTTTTTTCTCGTTTATCACGGGGGGAAGGGTATGGAGCGCTGAAGAACACATCTTCTTTGTGCGTTCTGCTTCTGCGCTGCGCAAGTTATGCGGTCCGAAGGTGGAAGAAGCGTCCCTCATGTTTGCCATAAAAAGGAAGCATGACAGCTCGTTAAATTTGCATAGCTAGCGGAGCATCGCGCGCACGGCACTACATTGCATAGCCATGAGAATACCAAGTGCGTAAAATAATTCCAAGTAGTTGAAAGGCAATTTCTTTTGATTGCTGGTATCTTCACTTGTACTCTACGCATTAAAGTATTTATATATTGAATTAGTGTTCGACTAAAGCGGAATGCAGAAAAAATGTATTCGAAGGGTTAGGACATCTTTACATTAGTGTTTGCGTCGACTGAAACTGAAATGTGTGAAGTTAATGAGAAACTGCAAGAACGAAACAAGCAAGTTTGTAAATGTTAGGTAATTCTCGGTCTTCCTCGTTCTACACAAGCGACAGGCATATGAGAGTCGCGTATATCTGGTGGCCAGGATATTAGACACCCCGCATCAATGTCGCAGGTTTACGAATAAGCACCACCGCGCTTTGTATTAAATCTACACATACTTCGTCATCTCATGTCGCTTCCTTGGGCTGCGATCTTGTAGCGATGCCTTCCCCTCGATTCTATGCCAATCTTTCACCTACCACTCACGGTCAGCTGGTTCTTCTGATAACGCAGGCGGAGAGCCGCTCTGACCACTGATGAAACGCGAAAAGGAAGAGCATCGGAAAAAAGCGTGGCTACTAAATCACGGCCCTGTAGACTTATCTTAAAACGTGTGTGACGTTCTTGATTTTTACACTTGTAATTATTGCACGCTGACCCGTGCATATTCTGGATTTCATGCGGCTATAACACTAAGGCATACCACATGAGACGCCAGACGGGCGCTTAGGACCGGTCACCGGCTAGTCCGATGACCGGTCCTAAGAACTTTGGCTTGGAGTCGTCTGAAAACACAAGCATCGAAAACAGTGCAAACAATAGCTGGAGTAGATAAAGACGCTCATGAAAAATAGTGAAATCCATTTTAGCGTTAGAAAGGTTAATCATTTACAGGTAATTCCGCAGTACACCCTTAAAACTTCAGCCACTTCTTGAAAGCATGCGTAGAGAAGGACTGAAACTGCCGTCAACTAGTGATGAAGTTTAGTACACACACGAAGAAGACTTGCGAGACAGCAGTTTTCATTACGCTAAAATCTACATACGATTTTTTTTTCCGTTTAGAGACGGTTGTCGCCTTCGTTCTACTAAACCGTAGCCCTGGCACCCCTTCCTTGCCGTATTGTTGGGCAAGCGCATTTTATAGCATGGATGTGAATATGTATAAGTAAGTGATATGCCAAGCAATCAAGCTCCCTAATGGTGTAGCTTAAAGCTGCGTCGGGTTGTCGACTGTACCGCTAAAAGCTTAGAGTTACAGCTATTCCAACATATTCCTAGTTCACGATTTCTTTCATTCTGCCGAACTTCTCCGATAACAATGCCAGCTAGATCTGCTTATAACTCACCATCTCCTAACATCGCAACAATTTATATCTAACGCAATTTGCCTTTTGCGGACATTCGTAGGCTCTCTTCTATTTTGTAATTTGTTGCTGCTGGAGGCCCAATAAGCCAGCTTGGACATCCGATAGCAACGCATTGCCCTTTGTGCTATCATACAGAACTCCCTTTAGTATTTCGCTCTTTCCGTAGTTGTAAATCGCCATGACATATTTTGTTTGAACTCAATGCAATATAAAGCGCCACATAAGTGGTGTCATCTGTGAGGAGCACTGGGTTTAGAGTGACGTCGCTTGTTTGATATCTTTGGTGAAACCACGGATGTCAGAAGTATTCCTAATTCTATACACTAGATACACGCTTTCTAACAAGAAAGAAGCATTACTAACAGGTCTGATAAGAGGGACATTCTTTTATTGAATAATATGATCGGTACATATATGTTGTCTAACTTGAGAATCCGAAAGACGAAAATGATCCTGCTGATTTAGTCCACGCCATAACAGTGATAATGAGCAAGGTAGGCGGCATTTGTATAGTTAGTGCAGGATAGCGGCACTTGTACTTATTTATGCAGAGCTGTAATAACCCGCTTCCTTAGCATTCCCCAAACAAGCTACGTGTAACACATTGCAAGGAATAGGCGAAAATTTTTTACAAGCTTGCGTTGGTGCAACTGAGTGTCACGTGGCATTTTTCTGGTACAAAAAGTTGTTCTGTATAATTGCATAAAATAAATATGTGTAACGCAACAGCGGAATCCCCTAAAATTACGCTTATGAGCACATCACAGAAGAAGTCAACTTTGAAGAAAACGTACAACACCGTCTTCACCGCAATTCAAGGGGAGCTTATCTTTTGGACAGCGTTTGCGCAAGGTTGTTTTCTTTTCTTTTAAAGAAACTTTATTTCAAAGAAGTACACAAGATACGGTGCCGCAACACGTACATTCCATTGAATCACGGTAACCTTTGCTGTGTGCCAGTGCGACCGAGCACCCTGGAAGCCTCTATAAATCAAGAGTCTATCCCCATCTATTTAATTTTAATACATGCATATAAACTCATGTTATGCTACTATCCCTGGAAGATAACTTGGCGTTCGCTTTGTACAGACGATGGACTCTCATTCACGAAGGTATGTTCACGCAAAGTCGTCGCCCAGCCAACCCCATTTCCCTTAATATAAAACTAAATGTCAACCAGACTAGTGTGACTTTGCAGAATCATCGCTCAAAGATCACTGACCCTGTCACACCTTCCCGCCAAAGAGGATCATGCCACCAAAAGGCATGTTACCTTCTGTCGAAACACGAAACTCGGGTAGGGCTCCTCGTCCGGCGCAGTCACCACAAGGCGCATGCCCATTCCTACAGAAATGCCTAATTGTATATTTAATATTCCAGAAATCGATGTCTTATACCATTTATCAGATCTAGATAGATTCTACTATATCCGGCGTAAGCGTTGTAGTTAGGAATGTTTAATAATCTGTTCATAGCGGCAAAGCCTCCGTTCATTTCCCACTTTCTGCACCAATCTAGTTGGTTTCAATGTGTTACACTTATTAATATATTATTTTTGTGCGTATTCTCTTTAATTATTATGTCTGAAATATTTCTCATATGCATTGGACGATATTCTGTCGTGTTCATACAAAAAATTCATATAGGTAGCTATGTCTTATATCCCAGTCTTCAGAGCGCCTTGACTCAGCATACCAGCTCTTTGTAATTTCTTCGGTATATTTTCGGCAATGTACTCATTCAATGTCTCTTGAGTTTGTTGTTATGCTGCGTTTAGTCTTTTGGCAGAGCTTTTTTGGAAGCGTGCATATATTTTTTTCGAAGTCGCCGAGAACGTCATGGGCCCTTCTATCCCCGCAATCAGCCCGTGGAAATTTCGTAATCTCTCCTGCCTGTCATGCGCAGAGGCTATCGTATGTGTTATACTTTTTATCCTTGTGGGAATGTTTCGCTCTCGTCCACATGCGCGCGGACGCTTGCTCTGCGCCCTCTTCCGAGTGCTTTTCTATACACGCGCCTACATGATTGATTATGATCCTCTGAATACCGCTGTGAAGCGGGGGATTGTCTACCGTGGCCCTAAAATTCATGCAACGAATTTTCTTTTTCACCTGCGTTGGATAGGAAAGGCCCAAAGACCTACGGGAAGCGTCAAAGAGCAGAGTACTGTGCATTAATTAGTGACCGGCACTCTGCCTCAAATCTATAACACTCTGCGCTGAATTGGACAACTGAATTGGACAAGCCGCTGTAGCATGAATAGATGTTCATAGTGCTGCAGGTGCTACTGTGCTGTGCGGTGACAGTATGCGGCGGCAGTACCCGACTGTGATTGTATGTCCTTGCTCCTTTCTTTATCTCTACTTTGTTATCACTTTACCTACCCCTCCCCTCATTCCCCAGCGTAGGGTAGCAAACCGGATCTTCCCCTCTGGTTAACCCCCTGCCTTTCCCCTTCCCTCTGTCTCTCTCTCTCTCTATTTCGTACCTCTGAAATCTCTGTCGAGCTCTTGCACTCTTCGACTACTCTTGCGCTCGGTAATTTCGAGACTTGATTGTCATATAACATAGCGCAACCGAGCCATGTGTATTTCTGGCGCGCACAGCCGCATTGGAGCATTGAGGGGCTCAGCCAGTAGAGCGGGCCAGCAATGGAGCGGGCTCGCGGGGGCGCGCCCACATCGGCGACAAACTCTGTTACCTTAGACAGCTTCGCGTTTTCTCTTGGCTCTGATTGGGTAAAGAAATGCGTGGCGTTTGAAAGGTTTTGGATGTGCGATGTAAAACGTTTTATAGAATGCACTTTACCATGCGTAGAAAGGCAAGCGTGGGTGACAAGACGTAAACCACGGTTCCTCGTGTTGCTCTTCCTTTCTTCAAAAACGCCGATCCTGTGCGGATTGTTTTTGGGTAGTCAGCGCTACACGCTATCTACTGGCTGTTATTGGGGATTATGAAACTGTATGTGCACTATAAGAACGCAAGCCATGCCTAACAACATACTCTCCGTTGCATTAAAGGTGCTGGGTCGGATGTGAAAACGAGAACATTATTCGAGCGGGTATTGTTCATACTACTCATATTCAACCAAGGGCAAGAAATTTCCTCTCGCGAAAACAAACAAACACAATATCCTCCGTGCAGGGACACCTTTCAAATGCGTCTAGTGAAATCGTGCTTTGGATGAGTCAAAGCAAAAAAATAAGAGCAAAAAGCATCTTCCTTTTAGAAAGAAAATAATGTTCACCGCAGCTTGGGTTTGCCGTTTCCTCGTAGGACGATAAACTCGGTTAAATTCAATTTTTCCCTATAGCGTTCCCTTCGTTGTGGCCGATAAGAGTTTGGGTATTGCAGTGTTCTTAAACCAACGTGCAGCCCTAATTGAGTCACGCGGAACGGTGCCGCAGCGGTCAAAAGTACCGCCAGCAAGGCGAACGACAGCTCAGTTCCTTTCCCCTTTTACGATTCACCGCTTCACCGAACGTTTAATGCGAAGCGCACCCCCCTTCCCAATTCTCCTCGCCAGAAAGAAGAAAAAAAATCGGATTGAAAATCGATTTCAGGCGTTCACGTCTCTGCCGGTGGAGAATGAGTGCTTTTGTGTCCTCGGCGGACTAGGGGGTTCGACTCGACAGAGATAACGTACCCACACCACACACACACAAAAAAAAAACGAACATTAAAAGATGAAATACTCTACCTCGGCACATTTATATGAAGACTGCGAATGCTGCAGTCAGCATTTTCAACGCTCACTGTTCGTTTGCATTTCTACCTGCACCGGAAGAACTCAGTGCCGTGGTGATAATTATTTTACTTCGCTGGTTTGGGGGGAGTGGCAGTCCTTTTCAAACGACGTTGAAATTTTGCTTCGCTGCTCGGAATTTCCGTGTCTGGACAACGTTGTAGCGCCGTTGTTTCAGTTCGCCAAGCGCAGCTGATACAATGATGCAAAGTAGTGCATACTGCTATTCAGAATACTCATCAGCTTTCGTTTCTTTTTATGTTGAGTAACTCCTCCCTGTATAACTATGCTAGAAAGGCAGACATTAGCTTTAGTGAACATCTTGTTTTTGTAAAGATTATGAGCAAGACAAAAATATATTTTTTTAAATTTGTATGTACGGTTTGACGTCAAGCTTATTATACCGTGCAGTGCATTCAAACTTTTAAGTAGGAATAACACTACCGACATTTTATTTTAACAGAAAAGCATAGTTGAACACTTCCTGAAATGCCTTATTTCTTGCTGCCACGGGGACATGCCTTGAAGGGTGCTGCACGGAATTGTTACTGCGCCATACCTGTGAAGTGGTTTCTTTTAGGGCTGAGATTATGCCAGGTACGTGAAGAATAGAAGACCAAGCGTGTGATGCTATGCGATTGTACGTTGGTCACACAATCAATATGTGCTTCGCAGCTAGGTTGCAAATTAACCTTTTACTTTCTTACAGAAGCAGTTTAATTGTTTAATTACGCGAAAATTACACACTGTCTTCATGGTAGGCATTGAACATAAATGAGTAGTGCATCGCAGCATCGATATCATATACAAAGTGAAGGCATATTATGGAAAGCCAATGAAAAATAGCACACCTGTCGTAACACGTCTAACGCTGATAACACTGGAACAAACAATTCTCACTAAGTTCAAGAAACTTATTTCTATAATTTCACGATTTCATATGGTATAATGGGGCCCAGCAATGTGTAAATCGGACTACGCTTCAACAGAGTGATATTGCGGAATAGTGATGGAAGGGAAATGTCGCTGCGACTGTTCAAATGCTACAACGAAAGGTACGTGATCTTGGGGCTCGATTCGAAGTCGAGCCTTTTGTTCCCCCTTCCTCTCATCCTTTCTTCTCCCGGTTATTCATAAATAGTTTCTGGAATCTGGCAGCCTTGATGTAATTAGGTATCCCGGCCACGGCGGCCGCATTTCGATGGGGGCGAAAATGAGAAAACACCCGTGTACTTAGATTTAGGTGCACGTTAAAGAACCCCAGGTGGTCGAAATTTCCAGAGTCCTCCACTACGGCGTGCCTCATAAACAGAAAGTGGTTTTGGCACGTAAAACCCCATAATTTAATGATGTCATTAGGTAGCATGTGAGGCTTTATCACGCGTGTGCCTACTCACCTAATACCACGTGTCGCGTGACGCCATCGAGTAAAGAAAGAAGGATGTTTCACACTCGCTCACCATGGCTCTGAGTAGCACCGGCTAACGCTCCAAGGGCTCGATTTAGTAAAACACAAATACCTAAGTTAGTGGACGTATTGACAGCACAATTTGTAGTGCAACCCATGCGCATAGCGGAGCTTGTGGGTTCGGCTTCCACTGGCGACAAGTTATCTTCTCGTCCTCTTTCATTTCCCTTTCCTTAATTAATTTCTACGTTTCAATTTCAACGACAGCTAATTTCTTCGATAGTTGGCTTAACTTCATTGTCCGGTGGCTTTATGTTATCGTGATTAACCAAATCGAGTCCCTCGGTTCCCCTTCTTCTCTCTCTCTCTCTCTCACACACACACACACACACACACACACACACACACACACACACACATATATATATATATATATATATATATATATATATATATATATATATATATATATATATATATATATATATATATATATATATATATATATATATATATATATATATAACAGGCATGTCATCCTTGTGTTTATTAGGTTGTGCTCCTAAAATGCATTCTCTATGATAAACTGAAGTTACAACGTTATTCTTGCAATGAAATTGTTTTAATGGAGGCATAATAAATAAGGGCAGTTTTAATACAGATGATGTATAAAATGTTCAAAACTGTTCAAATTTACCTGACTCCCGATGGGTCTGGTATGAGAATACAATCTTGTAGACTGATTTGAATGCCTGCTAAAAAAGGAAAACAGCTTGTTTACATTATATCGGAGCCACAGATTACGGCATCTTTCGCGGCCCATGTGTTTCACAAGAAGAGCGTGACACACCATCACTTCTATTACTGCATATCATTATATTTTCATTTTTTAATACTTTTAATTTTCCTCGAACTAATTACGGATCAGAATAACTGAGATGTGTAAAAGAGAACCTCGCTTGGAACTCACAGTGTTCCCGCGAGGATTGATGAGTATTTAAGAGGGAGGATTTTCGGCTTCACCTCAAATCCCTGCGTCATGCAGAATATCACAGCGGGAATTGTGAGCCATGTAGGCGTGATAGCTGGGCGCGTTGCGATCGATGGTGGGCATTGGATGGTTCGTCTCAATTCAAAGGCGTGCCCGCAGCTACTAGGCGTCGCACGCGTTGTAACAGTGCTCTAAGCTCTGCCGTACTTGATAAGCCCTGGTCAAGCTGAGCAATCGAAGTCAGCATTTGCAAGAACAGGTCCGCCTTTTGCTAGCCACTCTCTTCCTCCTGTACATTGAAATACGAATAAGATTGGCGTAATAAGAACCAGTGCCGCAATCTGGGATGTATACTTAAAGAATTTAGGCTCCACAGAAGTGTGCCAGGTTGGGAGGTTGATATGGCATGCATTGTATTCCAAGGACGTAAAGCGCGAAGTGGTGAGAACGAGAGGTAAATAATAACGGATGACTGTTTGTCCCTATCTGTGGCCGTTTCATTCTGTTTCACTCTATACACCGTTGTACCCACTGTGGTGGCATGGTGGCTTTGCCTTGCTAAGGTCGAGGGCGCGACATGAAACCCCCGTTGCAGCGGCCGCATTTCGATGGGGGCGAAGTGAAAAAAGCCCGGGCACTGTGCTTTGTGTAGGCGTTATACTACTGAAAGTTGCTTAAGTGAATCCAGAGTAGCCTACTACTGCGTCACTGATAATAAGATCGTAGTTCTGGCACGTAAAGCTCCCGAATTGTTTAATTTCTACAACACCATTGTCGCATAATATATGACACCGAAATACTTTTCAAGCAATATACGTCTAAAGTATAGACATCGTTGAATATGGCAAGAACTGTACAGTCGTTGATCAGAATTGGCATATTTGTTCTTCCTGGGGTCGAACGTTCAAAGCTCTTTAATATGTCACATTCTGAGAAACATATCATTGTGCAACTTTGCCCCGAAGAAATTGTGGGCCATTACAATGCAGTATCGATACACGTTTTTAGAGATTTCCGACACCCATGACTGGATATCATTCCTGGAACAATTTTTTTCCACATTCTCGTCTGTCACAGCTTGAAAGAAAATTTTCCAGTGTACATAATATCGCCTATTTTAGTTGCTACCTGATTAAGAGACGTCTTTCCTGAATGTCTTTTGATATTTTCTCTAATATTTGTTTACACAGCGTACAGGTTTCCTAACAAATTCACATTGTTTCCGCACAGGTAAGGCTGAAATATCGCGAAATAGAGGAAGGCGCAGCCATGTTGGGTTTCTCCGGACAGAAAGGAAGCCTTCAAGAGGCTTCGAGGCGGAAACGAGTTCTGGAAATTTTACAAGACCACTTTGCGATATTACATTTGCATAATGCAGTAAATACAAAAGGCGATATACTTACAATCGATAGCAGATGCACCAAGTGTCCAACTAAAGTAGAGAAGTGCGTATTTAGGCCAAAGCACCGGGTGCGCATATGAAAGGGCCACTACTGGAACAACAACGGCTGATTTTGAAGTCGTTATGAATACCACCGTCCAAAGTTCTATATGAGAACAGCACAGTGCATGGTGCAGTTATAAGTTCATTTGGATAGCTGCTCGATTAGTTGCTCTTTGTGTTCACGTTGCCCAATCTAGGCATGTCAGGCTAGTTTGAGCGGTTCTGGCTGCCAAATAGGCTACACTTATAGTCACCGCGCTGCTAATCTCAAGGTCACGGTTTCGATCCAGGCCCCGGTGGCTGCATTCTGATGGTGGCGGGATGCACGAGGGTTCGGTTACCGTGCTTTTTGGCGCACAATAATGAACCCTAGGTGATTATGTTATTCCGAAGCCCCCCACTACAGCATGCCACACAATAAGGTATGTAAAACCGCAGAATTGCCTTTTTTGAGCTGTCGTTGTGATTCCAGTGCTATTAGGTTCTTGTAATTAGATGCATGATTTTAATAAAAGCGGTTGTTTCTGCAGTACCTGAAGCATAAACTCGATGTAGATGGTGTCCCCGCTTACGTCAGACAAAATGTCCAATGAAAAAAAAATAAGATTAAAAGAAAAACACCGTGTGGCACACTATCTTATAACGGACGAAATTCGGCCGTTAGACTCGAAGGTCTTAAAATGGTATCTTGCACCGTGATTTTCTAACGCTTCTCTTTTTTTCGTGGAATGCCCTAGCTAAAGTCAGCTGCTACACAATGTATACGTATATGCTATCCAAGATGAACGTTCGCACGCGCCAGACATTCGTTTTACTCGGACGTTTTCGCCGAGGTCCGGCGCCTTTGTCAAGGCGAAGGCCGGACGAAGCCCAGACTGTGAGGCTGGATCTTCGGCCCTGACGAAGTCCAGAGCCCGGCTTATACGCCGTAATAAAATAAATGTTGCACACGTTCATTTGGATATTTGTTACAAATTATATATATATATATATATATATATATATATATATATATATATATATATATATATATATATATATATATTTGAACGAGAACAAAGGAAACTGAGGATCCCAATGTTTAGTCGAAATCATAAGAAGCCCAGAGGAAATTACACTAATGCGATCGTGCAAGGAAATTTTTTTTTATTTTTTTACTTACTTGAACTGCAGAAATTATGAATAAGGAACTAGGAAAGTGGATCAAAAACAACTGGCCGCAGGGGGGACACGATACGTCTTCGCATTACGCGTGCGATGCTCTTAGTAATTGCGCTGTACCGCACCACCGTTTCCTAGCCCGCATGCTTTGGTATTTATATATATACCTATATATATATATAGATATATATATGTGTGTGTGTGTGTATTATAAAGTAATGAGAGAGTCAAGCAGACAATCGACCGTTCGCCAGGACGTCTGGTTCACTTCTGGCTCTTCCTCATCTTCTTTAGCCCCGCCGTGCAAGCAGCCTAGTCTGAGTGCATCTGTTTCTGTTCACTACACTCGGCCACACTGCTGAAGGCACCTCAGACGGTTGTGAAGGCGCGCGGGTTGTGGAAAGCCGTGGCATGCAAGACATCAGAATGGAAGTAGCCGTCCTTATGACCGTGAGTGCGCAATCTCTCGGGGTCGGCACTGGCTGTTACGCTCTGCTCTCAGCTGTTGTCGACGATTATCTTGACGCAGCTTTAAAAACGTGCAGGCGATCTCGCATATTGAACCGCCGTCTGACTCACAAAGTGGGGTCGATCACATTATTTGCGGACGGTCGCCGTGCGAAGGAACCCCGAGGTGCTCGAACGTGCTGGTCCTGACAAAGCATCCGCGCAGCTAGACTGTCCTCTTCAAAAGCTGTACCATGGGCAGGAGATAATTGGCCTGCGATGTGCGTTGTGAAAGGCGTTGTAACGAGCTTTTCAAAGCTCGTAGCAGGACACAGCTGTGTCAGCACCGAAACCGACGGTCTCTAGCGCATCTCTTGCAGTCCTTTAGCAGCCAATGAACGTCTACGCATTCGGCTGATCACGGCGGTGGAGTCAGGAGGTGCGCTTCCAACAGGGTAACAATTATTTTATGGCCACCATCCGTGGACAGATTCACGGGGACTTGGAGGGTAGCACTCCATCATTAGAGCTCGGCGAAATGGCAGATGACGCTTTATCCCTACCCGCGGTAGCGAAGATGATGACGGGCCCGCGATACTCAGCGGGAAAGCTGGTGGTTGCTGTTCAGTTCAACCTCTGTTTCAACGGCCGTCGTTTTGAGCTGAGCCGGACGGACAAGTGAACGTTTTGGACCTACAACTGGCCTGTATCAAAAGTGCATTAACACAGGCCAGTGCTCCCGTAGAGACCTCAGGTAAAGAAACGTCTCAATGAACCATGCTCTCTCTCTCTCTCTCTATATATATATATATATATATATATACATATACATATATATATATATATATATATATATATATATATATATATATATATATATATATATATATATAACATGTGTGTGTGTGTGTGTGTGTGTGTGTGTGTGTGTGTGTGTGTGTGTGTGTGTGTGTGTGTGTGTGTGTGTGTGTAGTTTACTGCAACATATTAGTAAACTAACCTCTCTTTTACAAAAACCGGAGGAATTAGTGTTAGGCAGCTGCTTTCGCCTAAAAATATATGCCTATCTGCGGTGTTCCACTGTAAGTATTGCCACGTAGCCTCTTTCTTGACGCTCTAGCTCCAACGTTCTCCGGAATTCCACAATGGTCTGGCCATGTGCCAGCCGTTACCCAAGTGCACTGGCTAGTTCTCGTTTGGTGCCTTTAGCATTTCTTAAACCTCCCTAAATTGATATTGTACACTGCGCCTCCGGACGCCTATGACGTCGTCGAGGTTTCTAGCCGTGTATTCTCAGACGTCTATAAACTCGAACGCGCTTCTCCACCGAGTACAGAACAGCGCCCTCCGTTGACTTAGGAAGCCGCGACACTTCGCCAGGATTGTCATAGGATGTCAAGAAAGCGCAGTTACCACTTCTCTCGAGGGACGGCGCTGCCATCCCGTTTCCCTAGACGAAGTGGCGGTTGAGTGTAGGAGTGTAGGAGTGTTTCTGCGCAGCCGCCTTCATTGATTGACTGATTGATTGATTGAAAACTTTATTATTCTATCGAGCTGGGGTGCCCGCCTCTTAACCTACACGTAGGTAGGGGGGGGGGGGGACGAAGCAGTCCCCGCGCGTTGAGGACGGTGAGTCTTCACGGCCTCAACGGCCAGGCGGATTGCTCGATGCTGGCCGTCTTCAGCCTCACTCTGGAGCAAGGTCTCCCAGGATTCTCTACTGTCAATGTTTCCCTTGGCCCCTGGGGAGCCAGCACACTCCCGTATTATATGGTGTAGCGTACCTTTTTGCTTACAAATTTTGCAGAGGTCGTCGTTATAGTCCCTCGTCTGTGTTAAGTAGATCCAATGTGGTGATGTATAATTGTTTCCCTGGAGGCGCCGCCAAATGCGAGCGTCCCCCAGAGAGAGAGACCGATGCGGAGGTGGACAGATTTTTCTTTCCGCTTTGTAATGATCTACAATTTCCCTGTACGTCATGATGTTATCTTTGATCCCTGGAACTGGCTGCTCTAGAGTCGCCCGGTGGTAGAGGGCTCGTGCGAACTCGTGAGCGGCTTCGTTGCCTGGGACTTCTTCATGGACCGGAATCCAAGTAAAAGTTACGTCCTTCGTAGGAAGGTTTTTGAGAAGAATTCGGAGGGCCCCTTCCGAAATTCTCCCTTTGTTAAAATTTCGTATAGCTAATTTGTTATCGCATAATATGACTCCCACTGTTGTACCCGCACAAGCGAGCGCTACTGCAACCTCCTCGGCCGTACAGGCGTTATCTTAACGCACTCGTCGCCATCAACCACCGTCGATACCGCAGCCCCGTCTCTGCCGCAAGCTGCGTCCACGTACGCTGCTTTATGCGCCAGGGTGTTTTTAAGTTAATTTAGAACGCCTGTGTTGTTGCTGCAGGTAACTGATTAGGCGCAGCTTCCGCAATGAAAAATAAAGGTAACGCAGGAAGAAAGCCGCGTTTGAGTTAATAGCTGCTCTTTGTATTGAAAACCCGAATATTAGTCGTAAGGAGATGGCTCGTGAAATCGAAAACGCGGGCGAAGGCGCTGGATTGGGAGAATCGGCTGCAGCAATGTATAAAACTCTATATTTGCGAGATTGCGTTGGCTTAGGCAAGTTGGTACATGTATAGTTCTGAAAAATAAAGAGCGTGTAGACGGGATATACCGAAGGGCAAGAAGAAATGAATGGCTGTGTTCCTTTATCTCACTCTTCTGTTTTTTCGCACCTGAGGAGTTTCTATTTCCTACAAGCACTGGAACTGTCACGGATGTCTGTGTGCCGTATTCGAGTGGCGGTTTCTTTGTTTATTTCATCATTGTAGGGTTTTCTGCATATAGTTTATGCGTGATAGTCTCCCAAATAAAATAATCGGTGTGAATCACCTTTAGAAAAAATAACAGGCAACCAGTAAAATACGCCAAAATAACTATCGGACATAGCTACGTTTGCCGCAAAGTTAAGGAGATTAAAATGAGTAGAGAGGCTCACGAACACGCCTACAATAGAGAAATAAAGATGGATGTACAGCCACCCCAAGTACGTGCGCAATCAAGATAGAAGAAGTACACACAACAGCAGAAAAAAAAACAATTCAATCTCCGGCTTTGCTCCCGGACTCTAAAATCCAACTTGGAGTGCCAGTTTAGATCACAGAGCTTGCGTAGCGTACAAACTGCGCTAAAATTGAGTACCACGCTGCGAAATCACTGGTTAGGAATTTTTTTTCTAAGGTAAGAAAACCAATTTACAACCGAGGCACGTCCTACCTGCTTCTTTTCTGCGTCGCATCTTTTAATGGCTGTTAGTACGGCACGCACTTCCCGGTACCAGTAAACGAAAGAGTTGGCGAATGTTGAGGCTCTTACCGCTGAAAGCTGCAAGAGCCTCAAGATTCGCCAACTCTTGTGTTTACTCCTGCCGTTGTCCAAAACTCGCGGTCCACAGAAGAAATATTGCGGCCCCCGTTTGCTACATGGCGTCGCAGGGACAGTGTTGGCATCGCCGTTTGCCCGACACCGCGATTCGGAAATGTGAATTTGTTCCGTTGGCTTCCGTGTGCAGCCCCTCAACTTTGCTATTTCAGACGCCTTTCACGAGCAAGTGTGAAGCGCATGGAGAACGTCGCAAGCGAGCGGAAAACTGCTCTCTGGAGTGCACTTGTGCACAAAAGTGCTGAGGCGTCGGAGCTCTCGTGATTTATAGCGTTTCAGGACGCCCCCCCCCCCCCCCCCCAAAAAAAAAAAAAAAGAACAATATTAAAGTCACAAGATTGCCCTAGTCGTTTTGAGACGCCCGCTGTCTCAATGCTTGTCTCGTGGGTTTCTAAGTCATCCACACTTTGGCCACTGCCATTGCAAGTTTCCTTACGACGAGTTACATCTTGTGGGTTTGTCGCGATGCTGTTTGCTTTGGTGGGGCCGGAATAAGTTTGCGCGCCCATTGTTCACTCTTTCGTGTCATTAAGCGCTGACTGCGGTACTCGAGCAAAAAGGCAGATTTGCTCTCGTTGAAAACGTGGTGACCCGGTGTAATTATACTTTATTTCCGTCAAAGGAGGTGAACACTTGGAATTAGGGGCTCCTTCTTTTTCCATATCATCCAGCGAAGTGCACTTTAACTGGAGCACTTGAACCCAGTGTGAAGCTCTACGACCATAATACGAGTCCTGCTCCCTTTGCAGTCTTACTTAGACATTAAATTAAAAAAAAGATATCATTGAGCCTGACATCTACGAAAAGTTAAACGACAACAAATTTTCGTCCCGCCAGCGAAATGAGAAGAAAAAGAGTTTCAGTAGGGTACAAGATGTACAACGAGTAATATGAATCATCTCTCAGTAGGCCGTAAGAGAAGTTAGAAAGAAAGTAACAAAAATAAGCAAAGAGGAACACGGCATGCCTTCTTCAGATTATGCAACCACGGCCTCGTTAGCGAGTTGAGCACGTTGTTGTCTTTCCTTGTCCTCTCGCGTGTTACTGTTCTATGCAAAGGTCGAGCACGTTCTCGTTTGAAGCGTTGTACAGTTTCTGCTTCATCTTGGCCTATGTTTATGCATGTAGCTGTGCGCATTGCAAATGAGCATCATTTCAATAATAACTGCAAAACAGAGGCTGCTAGTTGTTTGGGCAGCTCTGCAGAAACAAACGCTACAAAAGAAAAAAAAAACATCATCTTAATACGAAATCTGCATGACGCTTATCAAGACAATTGGGCTCGTTCGACTAAGCAAAGAACACCGAGGGCGCATGGGAGCGAAATATGTCCCATCGCTACACGCCACGCGTAAGAAGATGGCACGATAAGCCTACGCACTCAAGCATTTAAAAACAGGCAATAAAGGCGATACCGTTTATCCGCAGCCCTTATCAAATCTGCTTGTACTATTATAGCGTCCTTGACATGGTGGGCTCATCTTTCAGCGCCTTATTTCACAAAGATTTATGGCATAAAAGGACGGCCCGTAGTAGGCAGACACGCACGCTACTATTCTGTTAAAGTGGCCGTGGCCTAATTGCCTGTCACTGCCAATTTCTTAATCGGGCCTAATTTAACTGTGAACAGAAATGAACTTTCGCCTATACACTACATATTCTGATAAACCCATACAAAGCTTAAATGTGACAGCAATGTAAAAAGAAAACGTCATGGAAGGAATGAAAGTATTGTATTCAGTATTTCTTTAAATATTAAGACCTATCATTGTTTGTTTTATATATCAAGATGTGGGCTGAGAGATGACAACATGCGGTGGTATGAAACTCGCGTGATCAAAGCAAACGTATCTCAGGCAGGCTGGCTGACGTGTATATAGATGGACCTATCTTAGTAATACAGAGATCTTCTAAATCATTTCTTTGCCCCCTATATCAGTAGGGAAATGCATAGAGCAGTCTTCACAGAATTCTTGGCTTACAGCGCGGAATGGACGACTTAGGCACCTCGTACCCACATTTAGGCCCTGCTCTTTAGCATGGGTGTGTATGAAGGCTCCCTAGAACGACCACTGTGAGAACAAAGTATCGCCACAAATGAATGTTTCCTTTTCCTTGGTCAAGGCGCAGATCGAGCGAAAAAGTTCACATCTGGTTTTATGAACACAATCTCCTTATTCCTGGAAAAAAAGATTCTGCATGCTTCCAGAAGACGAACACTGAGATATCTTAAGGCCCGATGCCGAACTTCACATTACGAGTGGTCGCAGTACTTCTGCTTCGGTGAAGTTCGGTGGTGCCATGGTAAAAATGCGATAGAATGGTAGTATGCATTTATATGCTCTTATGAACACGAATTTAGTCGAAGAAGAAAGCATAATTAGCGCGAACGATGCATCAAAGCTGGTGGTAATGTACGTAGATATCGCACTTCTATGTGTCGGTCATAATGAATGTGTAGAAGACTGGCTGAGTTAGGGAGATACATCGCAAATACGGGCGTCGATTTTTTTTCCTGTAGCGGCGCATTTGTTTGTTTAGGCAATGTTGGCCTCATCTTTTTTCGAACATTTATGTGGTCGCTGTAGAGATGTGACAGCGTGCACACGTTTTCGAGCACTGCTGCTACTTGAAAGTGTGGTATTCTGCCAAGGCGTAAAGAGAAAGATAAAGCTAGTGCGTATAAATTCCGAATGTCCAAACGCTCAATATGTAGAATATGTAGGTACTGCTATCTCAAGAACTGGAAGAAAAAAAAATGAGGAAGGCATACAAAGCCTACCAGTGACGTATACCCTAACGCATGCCACAAAGAAACAACGTTGACGTAGAAGATACCTATATAGTCCCGGTGATATGAGGGGATTACGGGAGGCGAGGGCTACTGCAAAATAAAGGACTAAGCTCCTATGAGGTTGTTTGAAACCTGTGTGTCACACTGTGTAACAATGTAATTCCAGGAGTTGATTCGCCCATCCTAGAACACTTAAAACACATAATGTTGCGTGCGTAGAAGGAGTAAGGTACAAAAGTGGACAGTCGCTTAAGTATCGTCACGTTATTTGAAGTCGAAGGCACAACGACTTGCATAAGTTATTCGCTTAAGAGGAAGCTTTAGCTCGGGTGCTCCTATCTAAATACATGTAAAAGGAGAATTCGTTTTTCTCGGCAACCACTGCACCAAATTTGACGGGGTTTGCTGCATTTAAAAGAAAACCTTAAAATCTGGTGATTGTTGGTTTCGAATTTTCGATTTAGGTCGTCAAATTTTTATAAAAATTTGGCAAAAATCGCAAATTTTCAGGAAACGATACTATCAAGTTTACAACTCCGTAACTCAGCAAGAAAAAATGATATCGCAATTCTGTGAATTGTACCTGATAGCACATTTAAAGCGGACAAAATGGATGTGTTACATATGAACCTCAAAAAATGGAGTAATGTGTAGTTACAACTTTTGCAGAACCTTTGTAAACAACGTAACGAATTCACGTAAGATGTAAACTGACATATCAAATTTGTCCGCTTTGAATGGTCTAATGGATGCCGTTTACAGAATCGCGATATCTGTTCTTGATGCAGAGCTATTAGCTTGTAAACTTCGTGCTTCTATTTTTTTCAAACGTCTGTATTTTTGAAAATCCTTTTAACAAAATTCAAGCCCTAAATAAAAATTCCGCTTCCAACAGTCACTAGAATTTACCTTTCTCTCTCAAATGCAGCAAATTTCATTAAAATCGGTCCAGGGGTTATCTCTGAAAAACGTTTTTGCGTTTTTACATGTATTTGAATAGGCCGCGTCGGAGTTGGGCCCGAGCTAAAGCTTCCTCTTAAATTAAAGCTCCACCTTAGTCCATCTTGCGCTCATTTGTACCAGCTTTATTCCACCTTATTCTGCCTTTATCCAGGTTAATCCGTTTTTATTTACCTCAATCCACTTTGTTCCAATTCAATTCACCTTAATTCATATTACCCGAACTTTCGGAATCGGCCAAGTTCGACACCGTGGCTTTTCTTCGTGAAATTTCGCAGTGCGAGCCAGAGCAGGTGCGCCGCCGGTAACATGACGTCTTCACTTGGGCACGTCGGTTTTGGTACCTCCGGACGATAACGCCGGACACCGGATTTTGCGCCTCATGGGGCATATGAAATTTTCGCGTTAAAGGATATCAGACGCAGGGCGGATGTGACGGGAGGGGAGAGGAGCGTCTCCCTCGCTTCGTATCGGCACTTTCGCCGGGTGCAGCGTGGCTACCGTTTGTCATGTTTAGTGAGTAAGACCTCGCGTGACCTGGCCTTTCCACCGACAGCGCAGAATGCCTTTTGGGGCAGTGTGCAGCCGTCCGAGTGTGAGATAAGACCGGCTCTAGCAGGGACAACCTAATTGATCGGTCGGGGCTAGGAGCGTGCCAGTATGCAGGTTAGCTTGCAGGAGGGCGCGCCACGGACACGGCGCGTGCACAGGGGGATTTGTCGCGGTGCTAGCTTTTAACCTGCTGCGTCCAGTGCTTTTTCAGCAGCGCATACCAGCAGGCATGGTAGCTAAAGGCACTCTTTTTTTACGACGTCCCTCACTATGTTATTTTTCCTGCATTCTCCACTCGTCCCCGTGCCGTGCCTCATGTTGCTATGTTGGACATGTTACTGACAATCTTAATACGCTTGTCAGGCTTTATATATGCATATATATATATATATATATATATATATATATATATATATATATATTGCGTGCGCTCAAAACGTGAATATCTTGAAGGGAAGATCTCTGTGCCTACCACACGTTTTTCGTCAGTCTGTCGTTGGTCGGTCTCCGTTTCTTTTCTCTGCGCTGTGAACACACAGGACGTAAAAGGTGAAACGCACACAACACGCTCGTTTTTGTAATAATGCATTACCAGCTAGCCCACCTTTCCATACTTCTCGTCTGATAACCACCCAAGTGATCCTCCCCCAATACCCAGTTTGTAAGCCACTGCAAGCTAAGAGAAAGACTAGGGCCACGAGGTGCTTCTTTTACAGAGAAAAGCTGTATATGGCAAGCCAATTCGTCCGTCGATGTGTCACCTGTATGCCGAAAACTCCTCCGGTGCAACCCCATGCGCATGCGCACAGAAATGAAGAGAGAGAGAGCGCCAGTAGCTACCTCGTTGCTCACCATCGCAGCCGAGCAGGCGCGCATCAGTTTATCCCCGGCTCCGATATAGGCAGGCCACTTGTCATACGTACTCCTGAGGGTAAGCAGCTTTCTATCAAAAATGCCGCGAGCAGAACCGGGAACGAGTTCGTCTACGCCGTGCTGATACTGTAGCCCGGGTACAAGAACGGGCTCGTGCAGCCGAGTGCTAGCACCAACTTCGTGCCGAGGATCCGGCAGCCTAACAAGCCGTCGTTTCATGAACTATCGGGATTAACCGAGTGATAAACACCGGGGCGACATGTTTAAGCTTCGCTGGTTAGCTATCTGCACGGAGTGCTTGAACGGTGATGTTTTTTCACTGGTTTGGACAGTGTACCCCGTATAAAATCCGCATACTAATTTTCCGCTCATAGGAACCATCAAAAAACAGAAAAGTCCATGTGTAATTGAGCATGATAACGGCTTCTCAGATTTTGACACGAAAGTGTTTTATGCCAAGGTACACTATCAACTTCCGGTAATGGATGTGACGTCGGCGAGAGCGCATAAAATATGCTCTCTATGGACCAGGATGGCGCCGCCATCTAGGATCAGTGAAGCGAAGTACTACATTAAGAAAATAATGAGCGCTGACTGTTAGCGCTCCGTGCAGCCGAGGATCGAACGTGGCGTATGCTGGTGGAGGTGACGTAGGCCTTCTGCTGAAGTGGTTATCCAGTTCCTGCGCATAATTTGTCTTTCGCGTCCGTTTAGCCTGTGACGCCTCGTCGCCTGTATGGAGTGCAGCTTCAACATGCTCCAACAGTGCTCATACGCTGCCTTGTGCTTTGCTGCATTGGCACCCGCTAAGAAAATGCTGTGCTAGGCGGCACAGATAGGCAACGACGTCGACGGGCGAATCTTGCTTTAGTCCCGCAAGAGATACGCCAGCATAAACCAGAACGCCTTCGCGCGGTTGCGGCGCTCGCGGCGAAATCCGCCACTGGCATTCCTGAAGCTGGGCGCGTCGCAGTTCAACTGGCGGCTCAAGACACTACGGAGCAACACCAAAATTCTCGTACCTTCGCCGAAGCGACTCGGCACCAGGACGCCGCTCGCCAGGCAGACATACAACACGGTCGCCGGTTTGCAAAATTTCGCTGCAGCGGACCGTCAGCTCACGAAGCAACCATGTAACTGCTTATGTGAAGACATGTTTCACTTACGGGCTCTGCTGATTCCTATGAAAGCGAGATCGACCATATCTTTCTACAAGTTTTGCACTCTTGGGGAATCGCGGTAGTTCATGTAGAGAGCAGGGGGAGGGTAAGGGAGAGGGGTCAGAGGCTACCTTTGATCCGCGCTTGGTCAATTTTATACGTGCTGCAGGAGCTTCTGACATTGGCTGCGTGTCTTTTCTTGACCATTTAACGCTCCAGAATGAATATGTGCTGCTGAGTATAGCGCTATATGATCGCTAAATATATTAAGATATGCGTCGCTCGCAAGCTTTGATTGCGCCTTCGTCGTCGTGACATAGCTGCGTCGACGTATGACGGTGTCAAACGTCGCGCGTTTCCTTCTATGTACTTCGGCATATGCTTTGAACGGTGCAGCACAAAACCATATACACTACGGCAGGTGAAAGCACACACCTCAAGCATCGCCGTTTGCGTTGTAGCATTACAACAACCGTTTCACTAAGCATTCCTTACAAATAGACACAAAAACTTGCATCGAGTCCGTGCATGTTTTGTTTTGTTCTTATTTCTTGTATTTTATACAACATTTCTTCTATGTTGTTTCCATCCACGATTGGTCATTGCTGTAGCTACTGTCATTTTCGCGGACATTGCTGTCCCCGTGAAATTGGGTTCTCACCGTTGCCTGTTACCCAGCTTCTAAAAATAAATGAGTGAGGTGAAAACAAGCAGGAAAGGCAGTAGATAGGAGCGCGAGTATTGTACTTCCTTTCTTATTACGTTGTTAAGAATTTTTTGTGGACGAGTACAGCACGGGTGCAGTAGGCCTCCTTGGGAAGTTGCCGTTACCCAAACAGCATGTTGTGAGGTTGATGTTGGAGCAGAAAGATACACGGTTCTCAAAAAAATATGTGCAAGAGATCTCTGGTGGGAGGCGAAAATGTGAGAGTAAAACAGTGAAACTGTGCTAATGAAAATTCTTTTTGAAGAGAGCCAAGGTATTAAAAGCCCGACTAGGGATTCGACCCTGTGTCTTGGTAGGAGTAATGTCCAGGGTATCTTATTTGCATCTGACAAAAATAACTGGAAAAATGCTTAAGATGGCAAAGAGCGCTGGCTATAGAGGCCAATTGCTTTTTTGAAGGGTGACTGATATTGTTCTATTTAGGATATAAGCAATAACTTCACGAAAGACAAAAAATGAGCCATTTTGAGACCGCTTTAAATAATTAATCGCGATCTCTATGGCAAGGTTTGTTTTTGTAGAATGTAACAGTTAGGTATCTCTAGCGGTCAGATAATTGCTTCGCGCTTCTAGGTCACCCATATCTAAAACGAACTACTGCACGCACACAGAGGCACCAGATTTGAACTGTGAAACCTTGAGTGCCTTGGTAATTGTACATGGTGTTTCAGTAGACGTAGCCTGTGCAGATGGTGGAGTTGTAGACAGGCTTCTAATGTCAAAATGTTTAAACTTGTCTGCAGCTCTGTTGGTTGCGTGAAAGCCCCTACACTTAGCTTTGCCTTAGTAACACCCGATTATGTTAACACGTGAAGGCACATGCAAAGTTTTAGCATTTTAAGGCAGTGTATACTGATCGCCTGTGCTTTGACACCTCACCGAATTTGTCCCAAATGCAGCGCTTTTAGCTGTACTGACCCGATGAAACGAATTGCCATAAGGGCTAGCGAATTGCGTATCGTGGAAAAACACGTCACCATTCCGGCGGTGCTCACTCGGTCTTAGTGAAGTGATCAACAATACTAATCAGCGTTACCATCTCTGGGAAAATAATACAGACACCCAATGTAAAACGCCTCCCCCCCTAGTACTAACCCCCTTCAATAAACTTCACTTTGCTCATTGAAGTGAAACGCGTGCAACAGATCCACAAGCCACGCTGTAGCTCTGGGGCCGAGAGTGAACTCGGGAAGCACTACAACGCGTCCCAACGTTCCAACATGTTTTCTACTCAGGCATACGCATTCATAACACATATCATCATTGCCACTTATAAAATAAGAATTGAGTAATAAAGTTTACAGAAAACCCACCAACTAATCAGCCAGTAATCCAACAAAGCCACCTCCCTGTCAAGGATGGCCACCTGAGAACTAATGCCTGTTTTATATTTGTAATCGCTTCTAGATTCGAAGAGTAAAGGTGGAGTGAGTCTGCACCTTCTCAGCCCCATTAACACAAACAAAAAAGTCACAGTTTCGTCCGAAAGACGGGGCATCGATTGCGATAGAAAATTAGTAGATAGCGATACGAAATAAGGATGGTAGATTTATCGGCCGTGTAAACTTGTAAAGAATCGCTTAGTAACGAAATGAAGCATGGTGTTACTAGCACACACGCAAGCATGAACATATCTCACTGCATGACTGCGCACACTCGCTGTGAAAATGTTGGATTGAGAAAGTGTGGCAGCAGCAGTGAGCGAATTCACCTTCGTGCTGCCTCTCGCTACAACGCGAACTAAGCTCCGAGATCAAAGCGCACACGAAGCTATCAGCACTCCGCGCACTCTGTACCCATCGCAGATTGCTTCATTTCTATATAGGGCGCGCGCAGCCAAGTCATAAGCACCCGCCACCAGAGTAGAACGCCCCTCCCCCCCCCCCCCCCCCGTGTCTTGCGCTTGGCGGAAGAAGGTGCGCCTCCTCCCGTTTCCCCCAATGCGCATGCGCGATTGAGCCACCATTATCGGCGCACCCTCGCAAGCTTTACTCGCACATACAGCATACGGCGCGTGGCGACGATGTTATCGCCCTTGGAATTTAAAGGAAAGATAACGGCAACTGCGAGCGCAGAAATGCATCTGGAGCGTTCATATATTCGACATAGCAATGAAATCTTCAAAGGGAACTTACTCACGTGTCAGACATGCATGAGGGTGTATAAAGGGAAACGCGCGCATGGAATGGACGAGTTTGGTTCCCAGAAATATAACCTGTTGCCACAGTTTTCCAATTTCGCGGTGATAGTAAAAGACATGCTTTGAAATGCCGCATCCGCGAAAGAGCCTCGTGTAAAAAGCTTAGATTTACACAGAGGTTGGTTACGTCACATGCCGCAGACACAAAAAAAGTAAAAAAGAAAGAAAGAAAGAATTTAAAGTTGTGTGATTAAGAAAATTCTCGCCCTTTCGTTTCTTTCTTCCTTTCAAACGCAGCTTGCACACAGGGCTGGCTACACTACCTACGCTTGTTTCGTGTTCCTTGTTATACGTTCCGCAGTTGCATGGGAAGATTGCTGCTTATGCGGCTATCCTGGTCCGCCTAGTAAGAATTGTGTCGGAGTGACATGTTTGTCGAATCCCATCAAAAACATTTCCTCACTCCCAGCAACCAACAATTCCTTGAAGTGATGAGCAGAGCAAGCGTTTCTCGAGCCGCGACACCTACGCCAAGCGCGACAGCAGGGCGGGTGAGAGACGAGGGTACATAATTGAAGTTCGCGCTACGAAATGGAGAAGGTGAACGGCCATGAGCAAACACTACGTGGGCAACAATCAACTAGATTAGAACCGAGAGAGACCCGAAGAAGAGCGGGAAAGAAGACTGATTGTACAAGAATGTGCACAAAAATGAGTTCAATGCAATTTTAATAGAACGAGCGAGTTCCTGAAAACAGCTCAACCCCGTTCACATTATTTTTTGTCGCAGGCGCCGCGCGTCACGCTTTCGCTATCACCGATTCAGGTTGCTCATTGCTGCAACAAAATTGGAAATGTTGGAAATGGTATTCTTGGACGAGCATTGCTATGTATGACATTTTTTGTTTCCATTGTCGTCACGTCAGTCTCTTATCAACTTTGAATGTTTGCAATACTTTCTTTATATACCGGAGCTTAATAAAACATTAGTGATTGCATATTTTCTTACTGTCTTTTATTTTCTTTAATCTCATTGTACTGGCGTTGTGTCCTATTATGCTTAATAACACCCCCTTGGCACAAACGATTGTTTTGCCTTCCGTGCGCACTTTTGTTATGTTTTCTGTGCTTTATTGCGTTTTTGTCTGTCTAATATTGCGCCTATATTGTGCTTACATAGGCCTAAATGGCGCAACTAAGCTTTTGTCATCTGGTGGTACATGTCTAATCTACCACTTTGCACGTTTCTTCCTTGGTGGTTACGTCTTTATTAAACCTCGCCCTCAGCCTCCGTCCCGTCACATAGTGCCGCAATCTGGGACTTTTCATGTCAGTAAAACGATATGGGAAATACACATAATACTTAGCGTACAACATCCGGGGTCAACACTTTCATTATATGTTAGCGAACGAAGTTATCCACTGTGACAATCTTTGTCTCTCGAATACGCGCCACGGTCCCATCCTGCCGCAATATTTTTATGGATCAAATCAAAAAGGCGAGAAAAAAAAACGTGGTTTCAGATATTATTAGCTCACACAGTTTCATGTCTTGTTGTAGTGTGAACATTACTACGCCATTGTAATGAGATATATTCGAGATGTAGTCACATGTATAGAACGAAAAGCAGCAGCTTCAATCAAACGGTGAAGCATTGATAGCGATAGCAACGTATACAACAACTACGTGAAGTAAGGTGCGTTTTATTATCTGCCTTGTATATGACCCTAAACATTCGCTCATTAATTTATTAACGAGAATTAATTTAATTACTGAGTGCCACACTCACACAGACAAATATGAGCTGATCTCCGTCAATCACCGCGAATCTCGCTACTCAATGTTGGTGTGATGAAGAGCGCCAGCTTCCAGGATCGAACGTTTTGGGCAACGCACCGCTAGAAAGGGTCTGCTTAACTGGGCTTTGGGTGAGCTCCATCACTAAGAGCGCGCGAAGACATCACAGGTGAAGCTACCAGCCGCCTCAGCTCACCCGCGCCTTGCACCCGCCGCACATTACCTTCTACAAATTACAGTGGGTCGCGTATGCACTCAGGCGCGTACAGAGACATGAGCAGCCACGGCTGGAATAGAGGAGGACACATTCGGTAGCTTACCTCCTAAGCACGCGCTTGATCGCGTTACCTCCAACATGGGGCTCAGAGGAGGATATAACGCATAACGGCATCATTTTTCTCTGCGCACGCTAACACGTATTCCCCCACATCCACAGTACTTAGGGCCTTCTCGTACGGGATATTACATTCGCGGCGATTCCAAATCCGTGTAGCACGGTGAAAACTCGCATTGAGTGTCCCTCTAATTGCTATGGAAAACGAAATGCACCTTCATATGCAGAATAAGAGGGAAGGGCGATCTACGGTATCAAAGCAGCATACTTGGCGAGATAAGCAACCTTGCTGTACCGCTTGTGGCTGGGAGTAGCGTTCACAAACTCATATTCCTTTCGTTTGGGAATGGCCGAGAGCCCGATGTGCGATTCCTGTGGGTGCGAGGAGACCATCGAGCACCTATTGTGTACCTGCCCCCGCTACGATGTACAACGCCTCCCTCTGCGGGAAACTTTGCACCGACTAGACTTACGACCTTTCACCGAGTCAAAGATACTCGGACCGTGGCCCCACCCGTCACTGGCACGAAAAGCGAATCGTGCATTACTGCAATACTTGAGGTACACCGGTTTAAGAGACCGTTTATAGTGTCCCTGTGCATAGTGTCCCGCCCACACGTACTCAGTGCTCACTCTCTCCCTTTCTCCTTTTTCTATTCCCCTTTCCCCCACCCCCAGTGTAGGATAGTAAACCGGATACTCTTCTGGTTGACCTCCCTGCCTTTCCTGTCCTTGCTTTCTCTCTCTCTCTCTCTCTCTCTCTCTCTTTTGGCGAGATAGTAGGTTGACGTCTTCGCAAATGAACAGCGCAAACTTAATGACGCACAACACCAGCACTCGAGTTTTGTGAATCTTTGTCCGCCGTCCGCTTCGCTCTGTTCGTTTACGATGACACACGTGCTGAACATTCATATTTTCATTTTTGAAGCGAGGATTATGCTGAAGATCACTCTTAAATAAACGACTGCAGAGATTAGCTCCAATCGAAATACAAAATTTTATATCCTTTTTATGTCCTCCCCATGGCTGACAAAATTTAGACTGTCATAGTTATTTATTTAAGAATACCTTACAGACCCAAAGGGCGTTCAGTAAGGGGGATTAGTTAGGAAAGCACTAGCGAAATATTAAGGAACAGGGTTACGAAGCAAGTGGACATCGAGACACAACGCAACAAAGTACAATTGAAAATACCAAACCATGTTCCAACGCAAGTGAAATCAAAAGAATAAAGAAAAAAGAAACAAACAAACAAAAACGCAACACAACAAAATACGTTTGCGAAATACGCACTAAAAGGGCGTTTGAGTGAAAGTGAAAAAGAAAATGGAACACATCACAATAAAACAAATTAGGAACTCAAACCAATAATCCATGTTACAGCGCTATTGCAAAAAAAAAAAAAAACAATGTACTTCAAGCTTGCGACGAAACGTATTCACCTTATTATCAGAGGCAATATCACCGGGACAATTATTTCCCATGCGGATAGCTTGCGGAAGAGCGGATGTGTTGAAAGCGTTCGTTTCACCAAAGATGCGCGTGATAAAATTATGTGGATAAAGAAATGGTTCGGTGGCTTTCCTTCTTTACTAGAGACTTAAGTAAATAAGTGACCGCCTCGTACGCAGACACACAGGGCAGTGAATTCCCACGGAGCTCCAACATTGCTACGCGGGGAGCTCCTACATTTGGTCATCTAGACGTAACAATACTGCACCGCTCGATCAGCCTGCGTTCCGCTTCTGCATTTGGGAACGTAAGTGTTTTGACATTCCTTACAACACGCATCAAGTTATGAGCATGGCAAACGCAACACAAATAAAATAGGGGAACTGTATGTGTATATATATATATATATATATATATATATATATATATATATATATATATATATATATATATATATATATATATATATATATATATATATATATATATATATATATATATATATATATATATATATTTAGATTCGACTATTTTATTTGTGTTGCGTTTGCCATGCTCATACGTTGATGCGAGTTGTAAGGAATGTCAAAATAGTGGAACAGTAAATCTATGTATATATATATATATATATATATATATATATATATATATATATATATATATATATATATATACATATATGTAGCAATGGGGACCCTTGAAGTCTGTTTACGTCTTGCGACCAAAACCGGCGTCGAAGGTGCTCCGATTCCTTTGTGAAAGGGGGACAGCCAACCTATTGCGCGTGGTTGAATGCTTTTTCATGATTAATTAGCGTTTGCTTTTCTCAAACATAAAATATTTTGTCGGTCCCGATATTTGTCGTTACCTGCCTTGTTTCTTATTTGTAACGATGTTTATTTTAGCTAGTTTTCTAAATGTGCCATCGTCTATTTTGCTATTATGCCTTTGCCGGACCTGGACGCCCTGTGACGCCGCTGATAACGTGATACTCACGTTACCAACTTTGTCTGCCTGAGCCAAGAACTTATTTGCAAAAATGTCACAAGACAACAGCAGGACCCTCTGAAGCGGGGCGCCTCGCTGAGAGATGGCAAGCCGCCCACCTCAGCGAGGCACCCGAAGACCAGGAGTGGGCCGTCCAGCAGGCCAGGTCCATTGCCGGAAATCTCGGAAGATTTGCCTCGGGCGATCGACCCCTGGCAGCCTTGCCCCGGGCACCAACAGCAATAACCGTTGGACAAACAAAGTTCATTCCTATCCTATCCTATCACGTTCGCTACACTGACGGCCTTTTTCTAAATAAACTGTGTGACAAAAAGAAAGAAAACCTTTATTTAGGGATAAATATATACAGTACCTTGAGATATCTTGCGGTACCTCAATGTACTCATGGTACTCAAAGTTCACACTGGCGTGGGATGTGGCGTCGCGTCTTGCCGCTGCGATGGGGACGACGGCTCGCGAGCATATGCCGCGAGGTCAAAGAGACGCTAGGGCACCCGGCCGGCGAGGCTGCATCCAACGAGTGCTCCCAGTGACCATCGGCACCATGGCTGATTGGTGAAAACAAATCGTGACCGCGGGGGGTTCCCTCTTTGGGCTGCCTTCACACTTAAAAGAATGCAATGGATTCAGGTATATATGATGGGGTAGGATACACGAGCAGACGACTCAGTAGCACATTTGTGAAACTGCATTCTCGAGCGATCAACTATAGGCATATTCTCGCTGCAAGTATCGCGGATGTGTTTTGATAGCTCGCGGTCGCACAAGAAAGTGCGAGTTCTTGGGGACAGTGCACAAGGGACGCAGCTCCGAGCCAGTAAAATGCTATTTTTGTTTACTTAAAATAATTTGCATACCCAACACGTTCAGCAATCTAGCAGAGCCCTGTACGAGTCTTGTTTTAATGAATAATAAAAAAAAACCTTCACTGATGCTACGTGGCTTTCAGAGTCAGTAACATAAAAAAAAGTCCAGCTAAAGCGGTTACAATCTCTACCGCACTGAACACATAAAAATGGTAACGGCTAAGCACAAAAGTTGTGCTGTTCTCGGGCCGGAGTCATTCCAAGCGTGACACATGATTTCCGCTCGAAGGCTCCCACTATCTCGAACAACATCGTCGTGCGCCGCGCTGTTGCTGCAGCAGCGGTTTTTCCACTCCTGTGGTTTTTCGTGCTGCCTCAGGCGACTGCTTTATCAGTGTCGTGCGTGTTGCTTGCTTTTTATCTTTTCTTTTTTAATCAGTAAATAATTGTCACGTGGTGATGAGTTAATTCTTGTAGGTTTTAGAAAAAAAAAAGTTTTTACCAAAGCCGCGTCTTTGCCTGTGCCAATATTGAGAACCTCTGATTTGCTAAAACGCTTCAAATAGGCAAACAGTAAGATGTGAGGGGAAAAAAGAAACAGTGTGGTCGGCCGTGACTGCTTAGTAGCCATGGCGTTCTGCTTCTAAACGTGATCTTTCCATCTTTATTGTGTCCACATTTAAATGGCGGTGTGATAAATGAATAACTAAACAAACGCCCGCGACGCGCTTTCGTGTGCACGTCAACGGATACCACATGGTCATTCGGCACCGGTCAACGCGCAATCGATGTTGTTGAAACGTATGTGTCAATGAACATTCTTCTCCCCTGTAGACAATTGTTATCAGGTGGCTTGATTAGGCTGTCGCAGACCTGTACTTCAGAGTTGGACTGTTTTCAAATGGAAAAACGCGGTAATGAACGAACTAACTAAGATATAATTTTGTGCTCTCGAAAACAAGAAGAAGCACTAATAGTGTCAGAAAATTACGCGTAAGAAATGAAGGATGTTGTTGGCAAGTGCCCGCCTGGTAATGCTATCAATTGACCTATAATCATTTACTCTACTAGACGCACACTGCAGTCACGTTGACGCTGTTTAGTGCACAATAGTGGTGCACTCTTCCGTGTCTTTAAACAGCCTACATGGTGGTTCTAATCTCACCGACGTCAGCAACGGTGATTATGGAAGAAGCGATTCAAGCACGACTTTGAGAAGAGGGAACAAACACAGAGAAAGGAATACCGTTAAAAAATAAAAAGAGACACTTTGATTTCAACAAACAAAAAGGAAATTTGTAATCAATGTTATTTACGTGTGGCGGCGAAAGAAAGAGTAAATCTGTTTTACTTGATTCTTTAGAATAAGTACCTTTTTTCAGCGCCTGCTATAAACACGGGCGCTACCGCCGCTATCTATTGCTATGGAATGCGACTCTTCAAGTGTGGAGAAAGGCGAGCTCCTAAAGTTAACGTGGTGCGTTATGGCGCCCCCGCACATTGCATCGTTATCCTTGACAATGTGTGTCTGACTTCTAGTAGCTAATTAACTATTAGTCAGATGCTCGAATAAGAGACCGTCTTCATTTCACTGGCTACATACGGCGAGCGACGATGGCTGTGCAGAGTGCTACGATTTCTTTTCTGATAAATGTTTGCTACTCGACGCTTAGGCCCAAAATTACGCATTGACCGCTCAAGCACGACCACATTGGAGCACGTGGCAGCCAGCTTAATTGCCACAGGATAAGAGTGGCAGCGAAAGGTATAGTCATTTTTGTGAAAGCTCGACATCGCACGTACCCCCTACTATTGGCGTCAAATCTTCAGGCGCACAGAGTGCAAGACTTCCTGTTGCCACTTTAAATGCACAGTTATACAGGTGAACAGGGCTATCTAGGGTTCGGGCCTAGCAAAACACACACAGACGCTAAAGTCTATGTGACCAACGAAGCGAGCGTTGAGTAAGCAAAAATTGCCTTCACTCACAGCGTCAGCCCCCGCTTATATCTGAACTCCGGACGAGATCCATCGAGTGAAACACTAGGCCTGCTGAGCGTGAATGTCAGCGTCGGGTCGAGTCAAGCGATGCAAAAACGGGAAGCGATGAGAGCCAACTGAGCTGAAAAACGGTGTCTACAGGAGCTTGACAAAGTAGTACATAACAGGCTCTGTCTCTCTGTGCTGAAAATGAAGCTTGAAGTAACGGAAAGAAAGAATACGACACCGTTGGTGGCCGTGGATGAAAGCAGGCGTGAACGCAACAATTCCCGCGGATTGTCACGCGGAGCTTGACAGTCGGGAACTTATGTAAATGACGGCGGAAGTTCTTCGCGTCTAGATTTTTCGCATAAGCCGATGCAAGCTTGCTCAGTCGCGAAATCCTCTTTCTAAGGAAAAACTTCCGCAGTTTTAAACTCACACGCTTCCATGCGGAAACATTGGCAGCAGAGTGCCTTGCACCTCCCGCCTCGAGTGATTCTCAAACAAAAGTGCTGAAATAGAAAGTGTGATGATGGCAACAATGAAAGGAAGAAAATAAAAGCAGTTAAAGTTAGAGTGCGATAGCTGAAAAAAAACTAATAAGCAGGCTGAGTGAGAAGGGAATAGTTTTGGGCATATTTGTAATTCATCGTTGTACAGAATACATAGCGCAGTAATAATAAAGAGAGGTAGAGGTTTCTCGACCTGTCCTTCTTTTCTTACTGCGACATGTATTCTGTATAAGGCTTGGTGAATAAGTGACGGGGAATTCTATTGCGGAGGTGAAATACAACTGTTGTTTTCGCTATCCAGCGATTTATATCTGAGTCAAACACCACGACAGAGCTTGGCAGGCCCACGCTCACTTTAAGAAAAATGACGGTAAAATATATGGTTGTGTTACTTTCCTCTTCAAAGCATTTGTGATGAAAAATGTGTCGAGGTTCGCTTCTTGGAGCTAAGCGGACTATTTCTGAACGGGCAGTACTGGGCGCTTGTTCGCTTATTTCTAGCGCAGTCGTTACGATAGCAGGTACCACAAAAAAGAAAGTTCATCAATGCTTCACGTTATGCTGATGGGTCGAATATAAATGGCTTCGTGCTCATCAGTGAGCGTGGCAAAGAGAACTGTCCTACATAACAACGCTTAAATAAAGTACCATGAACTTCGTAGTTTTTTTTTCCGCCCTACTTCTGTTTAGCTGCACGGAAACGTTACTCCTTGACCAAATATAATATTCACAGACAGATTTACCTTATGTATGTTTAGTGGCTGCTTTGCATCTCGAGAAAAATCACAATGGCAGTTCTCTAAACTCGATGTGCTCCCTGCATTATAGTTATTCAACCAATATTGGACGATTGTAGATATTTATTTCTTTTCAGGCTACAATATGCTCTACCTCCCAAAAGCGAGTTTCATAACTCTTGAACACTGCTCCATGGATAAACTTAAATGCATGGTGGGGAGAAGGACAGCACAGCTAGAAGTATTTCTCGAACAAGAGCTAATATAGTCAGTAGCTGCGAAGTCGACAGGTTTGTGCAAGTTTTTATGATTGATTGGTGACGCTTCATGAGCTTTTTAATTAGGGCATTGTGAGCAGGCTATCTGCAAGATACATCTTAGTTGCTAATCCTGGAATGTGGAAGCCAGGCAGCAGTATGAACAGAACTTCTTTGGCGCAACATTCACTTGAATCTATGAACGCCTCTCCTGTGTACAGTATAAAGATTAGTTCGAATTTCAGAGCGAACATATATTTTACATTGCTTTGTTACAATGTGCAAAGCTATGAGATACATTCAGAGTTGTTAGTGCGAAAGATTACAGCTAAAACTGTTTGAAAAAGTTCAGAGCTCAGCTTCTGATGATAGCAATTAGTGAGTGCTTGATTGTTGTATTCCTGCTGGTCCAGTGCGTTGGTTATCACCACAAATAAGAAAGAGAGAATATTATCGATTCCCAATACACCTTAAACTTGTGCCACCACTCCTCGAAAAGTGACATTTGTTGTATTTAGTTTGGCATCTCTTGCTCAAGACAACAGCGTTTTGAAGAAATAAGAGTCAAGAGCCACTATGATACCGAAGCTGACAAGTTATAGCAAGGAAGGATACTCTTAGGGCACTTCGTGGCACGCTACCACTATTAGTCATCGTCAAAACGGCACGACGCGTTGGTCGGAGAGACACTAGTTTATGCTACGGCATTGGAAAAGTATTTTACGCTGGATACACGACGATAAGCAAACGAAAATTGAGCTTGAAAGCAATTCTTAAGGACCGTTGCGCATTGGCTACCTATTTTGCCTCATAACATCGGCAAAGAGTACGGGATGCTAAAAACTCGGGGGTATTCATGGCAGGCCGAGCATAATGATGCATATGACGACACGTAAGCAATAAAATTGGTCAAGTATGGCTCCTCATACAGTGCTGAGCTCCCAACTGTTTGACTGTTTACATTTTTTTTTATTCTTAGCATTTTACTATCAAAACGTAATACTTCTTGCTTAGCTAATCGATGCAGCTTAACTCAAAAACGTTATTTTGGTTTGCAAATGTTGCCAAGAACAAACAAAGAAGCCAAGCCAAGACGCGGGAAATCCGTCTCATTGAATTGTTCGACTTACTGTAGATGAGGCTTAAGAAGTTCAGATAAACTCCATATTCTAACTCATCAAATATAATTGAGGACGAATGGAAGCCTTCAGTGGATACGGCTAGAGACCACGTCTTTCGCACGAAGCGCTCAGTGCTATGACGACTCAGCTTGAGCCCGTTCCCAGTCTACAAGTCCAGTTTAAAGGGCATTTCTGTAATGCAAATGTATTCGTAAAAGCATGCTGATGACGCTAACCACCACATTATCGGTTGCGTCTGCATAATATCTTGACTTCTTTTTAGCATATAATCTGCTAATATTTTAATAAACGCAGTTAGAACTAGCAATTTGTCTGTTCTACCTGTTTGTCTGCCTATGTCTCGTTTGTAAGGCACTTTTCCACGTTCACTATTCATAACCTCCTGTTTCGAGTTTAGTGAGCCCTACTCACGGATATCGCTGCGGATGTTGTCCGTCTAATAAATGACAAACGTCACGTAGCACATATTGCAAGCAGGCAACTGGCTAGTAAGACGTGATCTACGCACTCGACACATCGAGGCTAGTAGATTTGGGAAAGTTCATTTGCGACTACCGAGAAGAATTAGGAAAATAACGAGAGTCCCGAGGCCTGCGTCAGGCGAGTATTCAACATGATGCGATTTACCTTCTCTGTAACTGTGAATGACGTCTCGCGGTGACAGTTTGTTATTACAATAAGAGACGGAGTACACGCGCAGTACTGCGATAAATGTCATTATCATTTCAGAAAACTCTTGTCTAAGCTGTGCTCGCTGAACCGCTGTAAAGAATATTGCACATACATTTTCAAAGCTTTTGTTTTGCCGTGTTATGCGAGTCTCTCGTACGAGTTAAGCGACAAGCTTGGCGAAGCGCTAATTGGACGCAACGCGTCGATTCCTGCTCAGACGCAAATGTTTGGACGGCCCGTCTTTCTTGTCGAGCCTAATGTTTACGTTAATTAAGGATTTCACGAAGTGTTCTCGCAGTGCGTGGCGTTACGCTCACACCTTTCACTGCGTCTCGTCGTCACGCGAACGAACGATACCGTGTCGCACACCTACGTGACGTAAACTCACGCGGCGCCTCGGGAAATGAGCCCGACGATAGCGCTCATCGCAGCCGCCGAATAGCGGAAACCAACCGCAGCGCGCGTACGCACGCAGTCGTCGTGGTTTCTGGCTCGTCCCTTTTAAAGCCAGTACAACACTGAGCCGTCGGCGAAGGCTGAACGTGACAGCGCTGCCACCGCCGCTCAACGTATACAGGGAAGCTCGCTGGCGAACCGCCTGTCATTGATTGCTTTCGGGCCAGGCGGCGCCGCTACGCTTCTCTGGCCCTCCTTAAATTATTAATCTTTCTCTCGGTTTTCGAGAGTGAAAGCGATAAAAAAAGCACCCGTATATGGAAGCGAGGGCAACAGAAAAAGAATGTAATAAGGTCATGCAAACCCCGACGCTTTCGTTCGTTCAGCGAACGGTGGAACCCAGACATTTTCTTCGACTCGAGCTCAATGCACCCTATTGGCGTCGTCGGCGTAAACTGATACCCGGTATAATCAAAATGCAAGAAGAATGCGCCGTCACGTTCCGATGTTTTCTGAGATACGATTATTCTTCGACAATGTACAAGCTCGAACGCAGCTGCAAGTTCTCACGTCTGCAAGTTCTCAAGTGACTGAATATTGCGTGCGATCTGAGATTTGGGCTAATTTAGTAGTAAGACAAAAATCAGGCGTTCCCAACTTTTCACTTCATATCGGGGAATGACGCAGGTAGGAGGAAACTGGGTGTAATATCCCCCTATCTGAGCCGACCGTTCATTCCAGTGGTGAAATGCTGCATATTTTGCTGAAAAATAGTGAAAGTAAAGTGAGAAAGGTGAAGACCAGTGCTTGAAGACAAGATAGTGCTTGTCCTTTCTTTTCTCTGTGACGGCTTGCGCTGTAATTCGTGGTAACATGGAACACCAAGTAGCCCGGTCTCGATCGTTGTCACAGTTAAGCGCTGTTGCCTTGTGCAGTTGATGGTCCCAAGCAGAGCGGCACTGTCTACTCGTTGACAACCTTCGCGCGATCGAATGTGATTTATGTGAGTAAAATTTATTCCCATATTTTCGAATATCCGGACTATGAGCGAGACTAGAGAAGCAATACTCTAGTCCCTTCGGTTGGGCTGCACTCCATGTTCAAAGAGTGCAGAACTGGTCAATTTAATGGTTATCCTGTGCACTATGTTTTCGAAGTGCAGGCGCCGTACACGCTATCGGTGGCAGATGGCATGGGAGAGCTCTAGTTAATTTTTGGTGCGTGGACGTAAACGTACCCCGCTTCAGTTACAACAGTTAATCCAACTGGCTCAAGAATGTGAGGTCTTCGACGCCTGATTGGTTTTCAGGGCACTTGAGTAAGGACTTCTAATGCGCTAAATGGCTTTCGAGTGTATGATTTTCTTTTGTAACGCGTTTTCTCTCTCTCCCTCACACACACACACAAACAGCGTCCACCGCCACCATTTCGTTCCCACAAACGTAGTGCTAACACAATAGTGATAATTGCAATAACCTCAAAAAGAAAAAAGTGATGATGATGATTTGGGATTTTAATGGCGCAGCAGCCATGCAGGCTATAATGCGCCCAGCACATGTTTTTTGAAGTAGCTTATTTCTTCAAATGTGGTAAAATGGTGTAAATGGCCAAGTAAAAATATAAGAGCCTGAAAAGTGCCATAGTTCCTGTAGGGCTCCTGTGGCTTTTAAATAGTTAAAAGGATCTTCATATGCCACAAGTGGTTAGTCGCTCAATAAGAGCATCGGATGGAGATGGATTCTTTCTTTTAAAAAATTTATATATCTTTGTCTCCATTTTTCTAAGCCGGGACACGTCATTAAAAAAAAAAGTAACCTCCCTTTTGCTGCGTGCGCAATGATTGACAAGGCTGAATCGCCTTCAGCAAGGGACTCAATTTACAAGACGCTCAGCTGCCATGCTGCAAATGCTCCACAAGAATTCGTGCGGCATCGTGCACTGCACTTTCGTGAGCTGTTTGAGAAATTGCAGCTTAATCTTAGCGAGCCTTTTTCTGCTTGCTTATTCTTACTCTCTCGGCGCCTTCCTACGGCAATCTCCACTGGTAAGACCAGCCTTCGTAGAACATAAATCTGACTGCTGCCTCCGCAGACATCCTGCTGGTGTTAGTTTTAATGCGAACGGCGATCTCGGCATTGTGACACCGGTTCCTTTCCCGTGGCTGTCTAAGCTAACCAGAGGTACAGTTTTATCTCGACGATGACGCAGCATAACAATGTGGGTCGATCCCGTGGGTATGTTTAACTGGGTATTTGCTGGGTATTCCACTGGGTATTTGCTGTTCTTGCTGGGAACGTGCTATTGGGTATGCGCCCACGTCACCACGGAATCGCTATCTGCGATTACAGAAGCAGAAGAGCTGTCCATCGCGTTAGCCATCCGCAAAGGCCTACACGCAAATCAACCATTGACGATCCTCACGGATTCCCAGCAGGCCTGCTGCAACTTCCTACTGGGTAGAATTGGAAGACCCGCTGCACAAGTCCTAGCCCAAATACTCAAGGTGGACCCTGAGGAATTCAGCACCCAAACCATCATCTGGATACCGGGCCACACTGGCATCACGGGCAACCTGCAGTCCGACAGCAGACCGAGGATTCCTAGATAACCGAGCACTCATCACGCCGGCTGCAGGAGACCTGTCCCCTGTCGACCTCGAGTATTCAACCATCGTGAACTACCACAGAGGGCGTCGCTTGCGATATCCACCACCCCATCGAAATCTAAAGACAGAGGACGCCGCTGTCTGGCGTAGGCTCCAGACAGGCACTTACACGAACCTACACATATTACATCGCATACACCTCAGCCTACAGGGACGAATGCCCATGATATGGGGCCACATCAACCCTATACCACAATACGTGCGAGGGCACACTCCACAACATAGAACACCCCGTCACGAACACCACGAGCGAGCAATGGAAGACATTGCTGTCCAGCTCGGCGCCTCGACGGCCGGCTCATGCTGATACAGAGAGCTGAGAAGATGGCATGAGCCAGCGGAGCCCTGGACTAGGGGCCCCGACCATTAGCGGTTTTTCGGATTATTCTTTTATTAAGGTCTATGTGTCTATCTATTGCGAAGCATGTCCAGCAGGAAGCAAGAGAGAGGAGCTCGGTTGCACGACGCGCCTCATACATGCGAGTTTAGTCATTTCGCATATTTTAGTCATCATAAATGTGTTCTGCCCAACTTTCTTTAGTTTAATGTGTACGCGGGAACCTAACCTACTGCTGAACGCTGGTTCAGTGCACCAGCCAACTGTGCTTAGTTCGTAAGGTTCCGAAAGGTGCGTTATACATCCGGATCAGAAGTGACAAAAGAAGTAAAATAAACAAATGTGGAAAGCATCGCCTAACCTGAACAGCGCAAAGTAAAAAAACAAAAACAAGAAAAAACAAGAAAGTACGCCACGCTGCATAGGAAACAACTGGGTGCGTATATTAGGGCGTTAATCAACAAAACAACATGGTCTAAATATTGCGCACCCATTAGGACTCGGAGAAGTAGTAAAAAAAAACCTAATACAACAGCTACTTACTTTCTATGCATAAGTGGACTGTGTCGGAGCTACATTGTTACAGACGTTTACCATCAAATTATGACACCTCTCCTGCTATTCAGAGCAAGAGATGTGAAGACGGTGGGCCATTAGGACTATACCGTCGTCTAAGTGCGGCGAGCAGAGGCGGTCGGCAACGGCGTGAAGACAAACATGTGCGAGGAATGCGCTAGTTGAAGCATGCGCCAGGGCATCTTTCATCGCAGAAAGTTTCCGGCAAGCGCTCAAACACGCACTCGATAGGCCCACTGGGAAAATATGAGAGAGTGGTATGTGTGTCCTAATATGATTAGCATTTATTGTAAACATAACGCGCCTTGAGGACACCTTTTGTTTCCATCTTTCTTACTGGCTGGTTAAGTAAGGCTTTTTTCGCCCTCTTGGCTAGCTGGGTAGGCTTCCGTCTAATGAGTACTGCATTGTGGCTGTACTGAGAGATCAAGGCTGAACACCAATTGGCTGCCCAAGTTGGGTGAATGCTTATGTGGTTTTGGTATGTGCCACTCGTCAGTTGATAAAAAAATTGCTTTAATTTTTCTGCACTGCTGGGTGCAATCTATGCTTTTCAGACAGGACTGTCTCAAGGTATACTACAAGTTGAGACAGTCTTGCCTGATACATATTTCCGCAGGCGCCACCCGTGAACTTGTTGAGGCTGCCACTAGAGGGCACCAGGTATTCGGTGGGAAGGGCGAGCAACGAACCTGACTGTGTACAATGAACCTGACTGTGCACATACAGAGTGCGTTTCAATGGTGGCAATACGACGTCTCGGTGGTTTGCTTCAATATTATTTGCATTAACTTCGACAGTCATCCTGGAATGAATTCGGTTGAAAATGCCTTTTTTTTTTTCAACTCGGAAAAAAATTCACGAATTACGCAAACCGAACGCACGCTTTGGAATCATTGTGAAGCGAAGCTTCCGTAATGCGGTTAATGGAATGCAATAGACTTTCCCAGTTAATTCATCTGTCGTTGGCGTAAAGGACACTGCCCAGCGCGCATGCGCTCTTGTCCACCCGCGCTACGCAATTATCAATTGTTATAATGATTTGTATTTATTAGTTTGTTCTTATTTCGTTTAAATGTACCGCTCGCTTCTTAGCCAATCTTCCGTTGTGCGCATCGGCCCTAGTAAGGAAATCATAACGATGATCAGCACCCGTCGACCATAGCAACGAGAAAGCTGGCGCTGACATGACAGAAGTATACGCCATGAAATCTTCACTTAGATAATGTACTATACAATAGTATACCACTTTGTTCTAAAGAGTGCGCCACGAAGTTAATTTTGTACCGCACTATTGCCGTTGTAGTAATTATAGCAATGGTACCCGACTGTCAGGGTGGACCACTCTTACTTTTACTATTTGTTACATACATTAAAATGCTCTGAAAAAATTTAAACATGAAACATACATGAAAAACCTTGCTTCGCCACACTAGCATTAAGCATTACAGGTATGCTGCTTAGGAATATCAAATTCTAGATTATGCGGATGACAGTGGCTCCATTTTTATCGATAAAACAAGTATTAACGAGAGAAAATGCAGGAGTCATTGCAAGTCTGTACGAAACTGCAGGAGCCATTGCAAGTCTGTATAAAAGTAGCAAATTTTGTCTAGGCTTGTGCGCTCTAACTCTGCTGCAATATCTGGCTGCGCCTGTTGATAGCTTCTGCAATAGGGGTTTTCACTGGACGTACGCGGTAACTGCTATCCGTGTAAATGTGTGAAAAGGCAGGAATGTTACCTCTCCATGGTTGGGAGAGTTAAAATATGCAATACATTTTTTACATATACAGGTATTTCATATGATATGGGGAGGGTGCGTTCAGATAAGGACAGACTAAGCGGCGTCCTGACTGCTTTTAGTTTCAAGAGAATTTGTTATATGAGATGGGCAAAATGTCTCTGTAGAAAGGAATCAACCTTCGCATTGCGATACATGGCACTGGTTTCTTGAAAGATATTCTTAGTTCCCTAAAGGCGGAAGAGGGCGCTTTCACAACTTGCACATTTTACAAATTTGAAGGCCTATAACTCTAAAGTGAACAATTTGCACCCTGCCTAAATTTGTAGAGCGCCCGCTTTGGCTGCGGGGGCTAAGGGTTCAATTCCCACCGCCGCCGGCCACTCTCTGGTTATCAAATGGGCACAAGTGTATACCCCGGCCTAGCGTTCGCCTTTCTTAAGGGGGGACAAACACACACACACACAGACACTCACGCACACACACACAAACTGTTAACTTTATGTGAAGATATATGCTTCTGAAAAACTTCCAGACCTGTTCTTGAGCAACTATCTCAAACTGACCCCGAAATCAGTTTTCTTTTTCTGGGCTATGTTAGCTAAGGCGATGAAGCAGGACAATATTTTTGTAAAATCTTGCAAAAGTTTTTCGCAATCTAAAGAACAGTATGCAACTACTCGCCCTGCTTATTTCATTGTGAAGTCCCAAAAATGCCAGCATTGCAAAAATTGAAATAATTGGAAAATTTCGTAGATGTCTTAAAAATAATGATTGCCAAATTCTATGAACATTTTATTGAATTCCCGGCCAGGTCTGGTAAATCTAGTACTGCAAGAATATGTTGCACTACAGTGTTTTAAGTGAGCAAATTGAGCCTATTTTATCTCCCATGTGCGGTCATCCCAACGATGTGTTTTGTTATCATAACAAAATATCAGGCTCATATTGAATTGCGAACTCACTCTTTTTGTTATCGTGAAGAAGAGCAACACATATTCCGTCTTTTTTGCCTCTTTTTAACCATGAAATGAGTTAAGCTTGAGTTTTCAGGGATCCTGCATCCGAATTTCTACTACGATACGTTGAGGTAGCAAGCATGCAACAGCGCCTACAGAAAGTTTCTTAGGACTAGTCAGGGGAACCTATTGCTGGCATTGAACTCTAAATCAATATGCTATCTTAAATGCTCCCCGTATACGAGAACGATGCACCAGCCTGCGGGGAAAGCGTGATAACGCCGCTGGAGTGCATGAGCGAGCTGGTTATGATAAAATGAGGACAACCGTAAGACGGGTCGCGAAGATTTTTCATTTTCACTTGAATGTTATATCAAGCATAACTAGCCTTCCACACCACGGAAATGCGACTACTTTTCCAACACGCATTTCTTTTTCACACACAAGAAATCGTAACTGAGACAAGGTGCAATAATATAGTTATCTAGTCATCATATTGTTACAATAACTGTAACGTGGCTACATCGCAAGTTGTCGAGTGAATGCATCATACGTCAAGGTTGCCTGACCTCTACAAAGAAAAGGCACTCGGGTGGCGGTAATGTCTGTGCCATACTTTAATATTCTATGATGCCTCGATGGCTGATTGTGATGTTGTCGAAACAGTATGGAGATGTCCTGTTGTGCTCACGTCAATAGGGATCAAAAGAGACACGAGGCTGGCCACGATATGCGGTCTCATCTTGCTGCATATAATTTGACGACCACTTTTATAGGCAGTGTCCAATCGTTTAGTTCTCAAAATTATTATAATCATGTTCACTGACAACCTTAACTGGACTGTCTCTCAATATACGAGAATAACACTACCGGCAGGGTCATAACTAGACCTGGTGTTTCTATGAAACAAAAATAAAAGAATGTGTCATAAGAGTAGAAGAAAGTATATTCGATCACATGATGATCTCTGTTGCGGCGCTAGCTGTGGCTGTGTGATCACGTACTCCCATATGGACGCATGTTTCTGTAAAAATTAAGGGCTATCGGCGAGCCTATGATACTTCAATTTCAAATTTTTTGTAGTCACAGTTTTATCCGTTGGAGCTAAGCTCAGTTGACAGATCAGAATAACAGCTCTGGCAAAATGATAAAAGATTCATAAAGCACTGAGCGGACAGTTATATTCTCACACCCACTACGATACCGAAACAGCGCAGTGCTTGGATCAATGGTAATATAATGCACAAGCAAAGAAGGATCGAAAGACTCCATGAAAGAAACGTCAACACAGCTAATTATCTGAATTTTGGAGAGAACTGCAGCATGCCCCAGCTCATTACAAAATAAGTATTATTTTCCTGAAAGCTTACCACATTTCTAGAAACTTCTCCATGAAAATTTTGTCAATACTTAAGTTGCAGCCTGCAAACGATTCAGGAAACTTAGAGTGGAAGCAGTGTTCGTAGAAGAAAAAGAAACGTATACAGCGGATCATCTGAACTGTCTCTTTCACTCTGTGTTCACGTTATAATAAAAAAAAATGGAAACAAGAACATGATGATAACTTAAAATATTAATTATGAGAATAAATGAGATACCTAGTAATCACGCGACAAGGGGTATTTCAGCACTTATATATAGACTCCAAGAAGGATAGTTGTCCCGATGATATGCAAACTGTTTTTCTCAGAACATATGCCGTGTGGAGTCGCATTGTCCTGCCCGTGTTTTAAGAAACCTTTGCAGGTGCATTAATTGCCCGAACATCGACTCAGCGCAATAACTAAACCTGTACTTCAAGGAGGCATTAGACCCTTCGCTAACAATTATGATCAGGTGTCACTCACATCAGTAGCATGCACAGTTTTCGTACAAATAATTTCAAAACACATTTTGCGCCACAGTGAACAAAATAAAGTCATTTATGAATTCAGAAACCTTCTGTCTCCTGCATCAAACATCATAGAAAATTTCAACAGTTTTGCGAAAGCAACCGGCGAAAGGCTGTAGATTGATGTGATATGTACAGATTATGCAAAAGCATAAGGTGAAATGTCACACAAGAATTTACTTTTGAAATTAAAGACATTAGGAATTAATGCAAGTTTATATTAATTTGGATCGATGCCTTCCTGACCGAACGCTAACGGGCAGTTAAAATTAATGATTGTGTGTAATACAGATTGGAAATCATCTCGTTCTTCGAGGCTCCGTACTAGCTCCGTTGTTATTCCCTTTATACATTGTTAATATTTCTAGAATTACAGAACCGAACGTACAACTAATGATCGCATAACCTGTGCTACTGTTGCTGCCGCGGTGGACGGGCCTAATGTTAATCAATGTTTACAGTACTTAGGCATGCCTTCTGGGAAATGGAACATCAAAATTAATTATACAATGTCAACCTGTACTCACATCAATAAAGAAATACAAAGAATGCTTTCCCGTATTGCACAGACAAACACTTCTTGATGAACACATGTCAATTTAAGTACCTAGTAGTTACAAAAACACAGAACTTCGCCTGGACATAGAAATAACGTATTTAGGCTTCCTCATCAAATATTGTTCTTCATGAAGAAATTCGAGCATGCAACAAGGGATAGCAGGCCTATTGCATGCAAAACATTGGTCATACGGGAATTATAATACAGTTTGGTACTGTGGAGCCTTAGACAAAAGTTGTTTAAGCGTAAGTTATAAAAATTTCAGTGATTAGCTAAGTTTTTTATATGTTGCATCATTACCCGACAGACTCCATAACACAAATGTTTGTAGTTTTGTAGCATAGACGTATTGCAAATATGCAGAAAATAATATCGAATAATATTTAAAAAAATCGAATGAAAAGCTTGTTTCATGTAATCAGGGGTAACATTAAAGTGAACAAAAACAAATATCTACACTCCGAAAGAAGGCGGAATGCGCGAATAAATCATGATGTTTTTGAGCCTTATAATACTTATATTGTAAAATTTGGATTCTCATTTTGCATATACGCAATTGAAATATCCAACCACAAGGCCAGATCTGTTGATGCTTTAGATGATGTCTGTGGTTTTGTACTTCCTGCAATTATATTACCACGAAAGTTATGTCTAATATTCTTTATATATTGAGTGCTTTGTATAGATAGGAGTTTCTATAGCGGTATTTTTAAAGCGAAGCATTGTTTGCCTCTTCCTTCGACATTTTCACTGCTTCTGTTGCTGCTGCCGCTGCTGCCAGGCACACCGCGTCAGGGAGAGGGGGGAGGGGGTTCAGAGCACGTTTATAACGGCTGGAGCGAGTCAGAGAGAAAAGGCGACGCTAGAAACTCGTTTTCACACCACCGCGTCGAATGTGCACAATGCTCCCTTGAGCTCTCTGGTCGTCAACAAATTGACCTCTTGACAACTCTAATTATCCGCGGCTCCCCTCAGATGCATTGCATAAACATCAGCGCTTCCCTTTCTCTAACGCGCGAGTCCAGAGGGGACGCAGATGGAACTCTAATGAGGAGGAAGGAGAAGAGGCAGTTCCCATACAAGGGAGTGGGGGGTAGGTGACGTAGGAAGGCAAGCAAACTTTACTACTATGCGACCGCGGTTGCGGGGAAACTGTACAAGCTTAAGTTTAAGGTGCGGTATAGTACGTTGTTGCTGCTATTTCTGAAAAATAAATATCAAGCATATATGTCATGCGGACAAAATACGCAGGGCATGCAGAAGGTAAGCCGCAATAATTAAAGCGAACCGCAGGGTCCGGACGACACTACGGAAGCGGTAGACCACCCAATCAACACTTCTGTGCCAGCCGCGGTAGCTTTGCGGCTATGGCATCGCTAGAGGCCGTGGATTAACCCCAACCGCGGCAGCCGCATTTCGACGGTGGCGAACAGGAAAAAGGTGCACTTAGATTTTGGGACACCTTAAAGAACATCACATTGCCGAATTAATCCGGAGTCCGCCACTACGGCATGCCTCATAATTCGATTGTGGCTTTGGCACGTACAGCCCCGTCATCCAATTCAATTTCAATACTTCTGCCACAATGCAATGTGCCATGTGAGGAAATGATTATGCTCAACTCTCTCAGAGGTTATTAAATATGGCGCACAACAACGCCTCAAGCAAACGTCATCCCTGTGTGTTCTGTGTACTACGCAGATAAATAGCAGTGGTGCCCGCAAGGTAACGTTTAACATCAGCTCACCACTCTCGTGTTAGACTAAACGTTGAAGAAATTAAGCTTAAGCTTTAGTCGTCAACATCACCGCTTATTATCATCAATCAAAGCATCCAGCACGGAAAGCTCCACTTGCATCGTTTCCCACGGTGCGTGGGATATGCATAATTTTTTTCTTTTTCATTTTTTTATTGGCCCTCCCTGTAATGAACCCAGAAGGGGACTGAGAGTATTCAGCAAACGAATAAATGGTGACTACCAGATGTAACAGATCATAGCGCCTTTTGTGCTTCTCTACTTGCGTGTAAACAGTGCCTTCCTCCTTCTGTATTTTGCAGCCTGCCTGGCCACATCGCCTTGCGCTTACGCGAAACCACCGTCCATGGTAGACACGGGCCCCACGCCGTCCCTTCGAGGTCCCAGGTTCACTCTAGAACCACCCCATCGGCTAGAGTTTTCAAACGCCAGCGGCGGAGAGATACGCTGCGAAGCCCACGGAGAGCCACCGCCGCAGGTCATGTGGGCCACGGCGGACGCCGTTCCCGTCGTCCTTGTTCCGGGCGTCCGGCTCGTCGCCGAGGACGGCGCCCTCGTGTTCCCGCCTTTTGCCGCGGAAGCTTACCGACAGGACGTGCACGCGGCCTCTTACCACTGCATCGCCTCCAACGAAATCGGCACCGTGGCCAGCACGGACGTTCACGTGAGCGCCGGTGAGTGGGGAACACATCTCTGACGCTGCTGCCCTGTGTGAGCCATTAGTGGTGCGCTCTGTTTGTACGTTCGGGGTGTACGCTCGCGATATGGCGTTTGATAGAGCGATCGACAAAATTTAGCGTTGTCCTTGATGGTCACGTGGTATTTTAACCACATGCGGACGCGACACGTTGGAACAATGCAGCAGGCAAGGTAAATTCTGGTGGGAGAAGGAATAACGACCTGGCAGCTAACAGGCGTCTCACGATGCAAGCTTCATCAGAAAAGAAGGGTTTAGCTTGCCAAAACCATCATCTCATTGTGATCCACGCCATAGTGTATGTGTGGGGGAGGGGGGGGGGGCTCTGGAATAACTAGGAAAACGTGGGGTTCATTAACTTGCGCTCAATGAATGGTGCACAAACATTAATGCATGATACACCATGGAAATGCCGCCAAGGTCAGGATAGAATCCGCTACCTCGAGCTCGGCAGCACTACGCCATAGCCGCTGGGTTACCTTGGCAGGTGGCGGTTAGGAGCATCACCGGGGGCGCTGCAGGCATCGCGCGTTGGCGTTATTCTACACACAGTGGAGTAGATAACATTACCTTATGGCTTACTGCCCCTTCCGCTTAGATCATTGCGTACAGACAGCAGTAGAGGAGGAACGCCAGTGTGCTGACAAGTGGCGTGCGCAGAACGCTCATGCCAGTCATTGGGGAAAAAAACAATTAGTAATGATAATGTAACGCTCCCTCCTGCATTTGCTTTACTCCACAATGCCAGAACATGAAAGCAAAATGCTGCCCTGGCGCTGTCGCCGAAGCTGCGCAGCACTGACGATGCGCTTCCCCGTTTTTCCAGCCAAACGCATTACGTAATGTAGCTAGTTTGGCTCGTACAGTATGGTGGTGAATTGAAGCGCAGATATACACACGAACAAGATAAAAGAGAGGGCATACAAGCGCTAACTTCCAACATAAACCTTTGTTTTCCGCGACCCATCTTTACAACCGACAGCAATCAAATTATACACGTGCAATTCACACTCTTAGAAACGTCAACTCCTTATTTCACATGTCCACATACGGCGTGCTGACACACCCAGAGCCAAGTCGCGAAATCATTCCCTCCTCAATTATTCCACGTGTTAGTTCACTACCACTTCTTCTGGCAGCAATACATTAAAGTAACAACGGTTCGCAGCCATACGAACTGCGGTGCCATGCAAGCCACTCATTTCGCACGGTTTTGTTGACGTTGTTTTCGTCTTCTCTTAGTCTGTCATTGATACAGCATCCCGTTTGACCTATATATATGGTTTCCCACAAAAAAGAGGGACAATATGAACCGCGTTACTAGCACAGATGACGATAAGATTTTTGTGCATCTTCTTACACACTAGAAGGCTACAGCGTGGGAACCGACGGAGTCAAAGGATGTACACAAAGTACACAAACGCAGCAATGAGACAAGTCGCGTACTTCGCGTGTCTCCTTTTTTTCTCTCAGTTCCAGCCTCAAAGCCTTATACTATGTTCAACCAACAAGCCCAACTGGTTACATTGCTCATTTTCTTACGCATGTGTGGCGCATGGCGACATTTCCTTTGATTACACAGCTTTATAAGCTTCTGAGCTGCAGTGAACGCAACTTTGGAACGATCTGGAATTTTCCTCATATTACGCGACAACTTATGAGTGTGCAGTTTTACAGCCACTTTTTTATGTCTGTAAGATGAAGCGACTACATGACAATCACTGAATGCACGCCCCTTTCTGCAAAGAGATTCTGCAATGGAAGGCTGTGCACAGTTTATATTGTTTTATTAACAAAATTGCGCCTGTCGCGCATCCGTGTATACATATAGTTTATAAATAGACTAAGCTAAGAGGTTAGAAATTATCAAATTATCGGTGTTTTCAAAAGTTGTTGTAATAGCATCTACCGAAAAATAGGGCTTTGTATCTTTTCCTTTCGTGTCCTCTCACGAAGGTACGTTGTTCGTCTCATCATTTCTTTCGACATCTCACCTGGTGCATACACTTAGTGAGCACTGTTCTCGGTTTTTTAAGATACAGTCTACCTGTACTGAACAACTCCTGCAAGACAAATATTCGTGTTCTGCAGGCAGTACAAGCTCAAGCACTCAGAGTCTGCCTTGGTTTGCCCAGATGTACGTCAACAGAGGCGACTCTTGCGATTGCTCGGGACCATCCAATGCGAACTCACATTACGGTGGAAGCCCTGAGAACGCACATCAGACATTTTGCACGTGCCCCCTATCACCACCTTGCAGCACTACCTTCAGACAGGCACGAATCATCATTCTCTAAAGCTATCAACAAGTACAACGACAAACTTCCCTCGGGCTTCACCGCTGCATCTAAACCATCGATACCCCCTTGGTGTCTTATCAGCCCCACAGTACATCTCAGTGTACCAGGAATCGGAAAAAAGTCTGAACTGTCGTCGCCTGTCCTCAAACAACTGTCTCTGCTTCTTCTGCACGAGAGGTACGCGGACAGTGAACACATTTATACTGATGGTTCCACAAACATCCAGTGTTCGTCCGGTGCTGTGGTTGTCCCAGCAAAAGCTATTACCATCAGCTTTAGGACTGACCACCCAACAACATCGACATCTGCTGAACTAGCTGCTCTTCGCGCTGCACTCCGTTTCGTCAGTCGGGAGCCACCTCGACAATGGTCCATCTTCAGCGACTCAAAGGCAGCCCTACAATCTGTACTATCAGCTCTGCGTCGCGGGCCATTCGAACAGCTCGTATTCGATATTAGATGCCTACTCCATACATCACAGGAGAAAGGACACCACGTGACGTTTCAGTGGCTGCCAAGTCACTGCGGCGTCACTGGAAACGAAGACGCCGATAGTGCCGCTCGGGCAGCTCTTGAAGACGCACAAGAAGAGGCCATACCGCTTTCACGATCCGACGCAGCTAGCAGACTTCGAGTGCTTGCACAGGAGATGACGCTCTCTTCATGGTGCACACCAAACAGCCAGACCAACCAGAGCAACCGTCAATACCACCTGCCCTCTTTGATGCATCTCTATATGCCAACTGGACTCCGCCGAAGCGAGGCGACTCTGCTTTATCGCTTATGGTTAGGGGTGGCTTTCACGAAATCTTACTCATTCCGCATTGGAATGGCCGACAACGCTCTCTGCAATGCCTGTCTTTGCGAGGAGACGCTGCAACACATTCTGTGCGACTGTCCTGAATATAATGTTCAGCGACAGTCCCTGGCATCCGTTCTCGCGCACCTTGACACTAGACCATTGTCCCTCGACACGATTTTCACATGCCGCCGACAGAAGACATCGCAGGTGAAGGCGACGAAGGGACTACTTCAGTTTTTGAAAGAGACGGGATTGGACAAGCGGCTCTGACAGTGGTATCACGTACAATGCCAGATTGATAGACTCTACCGGACGATGTTTGTGTGCTGTGCTATGTGCTCTCTCTCTCTCTCCCCCTTCCCCATCTTTCATCGCCCCCATCCCTCTCCCATGTGTAGGGTAGCAAGCCGGTTACGCTAAACTGGTTAACCTCCCTGCCTTTCCTTCTCTACTTTTTCCTTCCTTCCTTCCTTCCTTCAAACATATGCGACGGTTTATTATATTTGTGGCAACTGAAAGAGTATATTTAGCAGTTTATCTAGCAAGGACGAAAGGTTAAGACTTACAAGTGGAAGTATAACGTTTTAATAGATTTTCGAATAATTGTTAAGCAAACAACCGTTTGTTTGGTTTTATTTTTCCACACCTTGGATGTACAGAAGAGCGGCACACAATTTCACACCATATAAATGGGCGCCAGGTTAATACCGTTTCGCCTATTATGTTGCTCTTCCTGCATTATAATAATTGGACCAAATAAATACTTTTTTTTTTCTTAACGTTACTACGAATCTTCGCTGGACCCGTTCTTGTGTCCCTAGGTCTCTTATATCGAGGCCGTCTGCAAGAAGCAACCGCGTGATACGCTCTTCACTGTAGGGAAATAGGCGATCCTTTCTCTCTTCGCTATGCTGTTTTGTACCAGTTGAATGCAAGTGCGAAATCATCCTTGAGTTGTTAAGACAAGACTCGAATAAGGTGCCTGCAATTATTCCCGCAAGTTTTGTCCCAACGAGACGGTTGCCTTTTTCTTCTTTTGGATATATATTTCAAGTAGCTAAACGTCAACGAGGTCAATCTTGAACTTGACGGAAGCTTGCGCTGGTTGATTTGACATTTACGATTGCTAAAGAACAGGGAGAAACATTGTCAAAAGGAAGACGTGTAACAAACACACAGTGTGTGCCTGGTGTATTCTTTCAGGCCATGTCCTTCACCTTGATTTAACATTCCTCAGTAAACAATAAGCCTTTTTGATAATGGTTACGTCGTGTCACTTTAGAATGAGTTATTAACAGCCAACTAAGTGCCTTCGCCTTACCCATATTTAAATAAGGTGGCAATTTGTGTCTTTTTCATGTACTTCTTTATTTGCAGTTGTGGACTACCATTACGAGCCTCGCGTGCAGGACGCCTTCGTGATCCGGGGAAATACGGCCGTGCTTAAGTGCTACGTGCCCTCGTACATTCGCCAGCATACGGTAGTCGACGCCTGGATCCGCGATGACGGCTTTACCATCAACGCCTCGGGAAATAAAGGTACCCTTTCTTTCGCAGTTCATGTTCGAATGAATTTAACGCGTGCCTCTTGAGATGCCGCACTTAAGCTCACTTCAATTCATCTACAATTTTCACGCGTGCTCGACTCCATGTGCATTACAGGTTCGTGGTGCACCTCCCTCCACTTCTCCTTCCCTTCTCCGCTTTCTTCTCGAACGACCACAGCGTAGGTCACGCAGGATTGGAAATCACTTAGACTTTCAGCATATCTGAGGAAAATACGCATGCCTCTAGCTCATATCCTTTGCCTCGTGTCATTTCACTCAGACATGATTTTCCGGATCTGAAAGAACCCAGTACACATCGCGATAATTTTTGTGCATGCTTATGTGCGTATTAGTGTTTTTGTTGATGTAATGATCAGCTTCTTTCATCAGAATTCGCGAAGCATATTTTCTTTCAAATATGCGGTATGTGGAACATGTAGCTTCAATTTGTCTTCAAGGCAAATTAAATTATGGAATTTTAGGTCCTAATATTACGGCGTCAATATGACACTCGCTATCGACCCCTACTACGGCCCTACTACTACGACGACCCGCACGGCCGTAGTAGCGGCCGGGTGGGCCCTATATTGAAAGCGATCTGCGATGAGTGCACCGAATGCACAATGTGGTAAGCATACCTCGAAACACAGAGGATACACAACTACTTCAAGAACTATCTGCGAACACAAGATGAAAAAAAGAAAGTTACTGCCGGTACCATTGCCATTCCATCCACGCCGAAGAACATAAAATGCACTTTGTAATGCATCCAACGCTGTATTTCGTTTTCCACTAGTCATGTGTCGAACCACACTTTATTTTTAGTTTTATATTGATTTACATGCGAAGTAGGCCTTTGCAAAGGGGTTGCGACGTGTCTTGAGGTTTTGTAGAATCGATGCCGTTAAGCCCCTCTTTGACCAACGCCCACGGACACTAAGATACCGAAATTGCACTTTCCGTCGAATGCGTCTGCTGGACCGGTCACGTCTCGTCGTCGTTTCGCATTCGCTGTGTACGCTTTATAGCTCAACTGGAAAGCACACGTGAGAGGTTTTGAGGATGTAGGTGGGTCTAAGCGTGGGTCGAAACGAGAACTGCAAATCAATTTAGACATCCAGATCAGAGGCGCAGGTGTTTCCTCGTCGAAACTACTCGAGGCAGACGTTTTTCGAAAGGAAGGCCACAGCTTTTGGCGCTAGGTGGCAGTGGGTGAAAGTGGGTCAGAATGGAATGTCGTTTCGTGCTTCCTCTGGTAAATGTTTATTATGGCGATTACGATGATCATGATGATGATTTTTTTGTCATTTCATATGAAATGAGGCGGGAGCAAATATTCATCTAATCTGTATAACTTATTAATGTTTTGTTACATCTATCGCGATCTAACCGTTTGCCTAATAGAGCGAAGCTGTTAGCCTGTAGACGGTGGGGAGTTGTCGTGGGATGTCCTCAGGAAAAAAATATAGTTTCAGCGATTAAAAAAAAGAAAAACCTTCAGCGAATACGCGAAAAATGCATGCACGGTTTGGTATCCGCATACAATATGAAGCACAGTATTCGTTTCAATAAAGAACGGGAACAAAACAAGCATCCAAACCACGTTATTGATGATGACGCTTTCTTGATAACCATGGCAAACACGTAGTGCTCCCGCATACGTTTTCCGGCAAATATTTCAATTGCACAAGATGCCGTGGCGACGGCATCTAATTAATCTTTCCATCTTTGAGTACCTACCCTTATGGATGGTGGGTGCTCATTATGCGTCTGGCTCGGTGAACATCTTGGCATTTCAGTACGATGTTCCATGTCGTATTCGGGTTATCTCTTGAAGCATACACATGTCTCATGCTGTGGCGCATATTTGCTCCGGTATGCCTTAGTCGCAGCCAGCTCGGACATCAATTAGGCAGGCAAATCGTTTTGTGTTATTATACAGAAACTAAAACTGTTACGCAAAGCGACGAAGCGACAAGACCTCAGAGAGAAAACAAAACACGACACCCGTTTTGTCTTTTCGCTAAAGTCCGATTCCTTCACCGTTTTGCGCAACACTTTTAAATGTGTGTGAGCAGCTAGACCGCTGCGGAATTTCGTTCAGATATTATACCTATTTTCCCTCGAGATCTTTGTCTTGGCATATTTTATAAACCTCCACGGTCTTTTTTGTTATCCTTAATATCCAATTTGCTGTATCTGTTTATCTCACTTTATTACGCCTGGTTGTCTATTTACACTTTCAATTGCCCTATAAACCAGAAGCTAAACAGGGTGGAGATAACCAGGACACGCTTCGCCTGTTGCGGCTGTTTAGAGCTTGAAAGCAGGGACGAAAGCCTCACTCGCGACTTGCGGCTGAAAAGTCAGCCGAGGTAGTGATCGCACGACAACTGTTAATATGCAATGGAGCACATCATATCGATCCATTAAAAAGCGCCATAGCGTGTGTTGCACAGTGTGGGCGTCCCGCGTATAGTCGGGCACTTTGTAAATAGACAGATTGGCCGCATAGGTCAATATCGCCTGCTACATAACCGGAGGTCACATCGCGTGTAATAACTTGCATTATTCTCCTAATCGCAGTGCTCGGTGTTTCGACTTTCCAGTCCGTACACTATTAAGGGCTCTACACAGGCTGACGCAAATTTTCAATGTAAGATGATCTTATCACAGTCTGAGACACGACAATCGATTCTACATAACTGATTCGCAGCCGTCATTTCATGCTTCTAATAAATGTTTCCCCAAAATAACTGTAGCCACCATTCAGCTCTATTGGCGCTCTCAAGTATCATATTTCTCTGTGCTTTCTATTGCCGAGTTATGAAAATGGTGCATGATTTGTGCAGGTTGTTTCGGAAAGCTTGCTCTTTGAATCATTTATTTGCACCATACTTAAGCACCTTGTTAGTTGCATGTGCATGTTTTGCTATACTAGTCCCGACCGAAGAGAATTCTTGGTTCATTTTATTTCGTTTTTTAGCTTTACTCTCACCTTTTTGTTTGCCTAATGTTTAATGCAGATACCTGTCCCTAGCCCGGCTCTATCACATTGTCGGTCATTTTTCAAGAGCTCGACGCGTGCCTCTGCGCACTTAATAGGTGCTCGTTGATCCATGCCCACCCCAATCCTGCTCTCCCCAAGTTCGTATGCTTTGACGGCTACCTTCGAGTTGATCGCTTCATAAATATACAACTGGAGATGGCTCTGCCACATTAAAATAATCTCCCTTGGGACAGATCAATTCGACGCCGTGTTTCAGTTGCTTGGGATCATATCCCATCTAGGAGGTAGACTGCGGAACTTCATACGTTTACTTTACGACAGCTTTGCGTATGTCGAGTTCATCAGTGACCTCATTCAACGCCAAGGGAGTATCAGCAAATAACATGACTAGAAAAGAAGGT